>NW_026943818.1:29427710-29430210 GCF_035594765.1 Anolis carolinensis
CAGACGACACAGAGAAGCTATTGAAATCCACAAGCATGTGGACAACTTCAACAAAAAGGAGGAAACCATGAAAATGAACAAAATCTGGCTAGAAGAAGTTAGTCTGTGCCCTGATGAGGTACAGGGAAGACTGATCCTCAGTTGAAGGGATCAGGGAGGCTCAATTGCTTGTTTTTGAGTCAGTTTAAAATAAGTTTGGTGACTTATTTTAAGGTAGTCTGTCTCCTGATAAGGAACAGATAATCTGTGATTGTAATTCACAGGGTGATTGCAGTTTAAAGCAGTAGAGAAAGAAGTGACAGTTTAAGGAGTTTGAAACACCTCATTCTAGCTTTGCATCTGTGCCCTGATGAGGTACAGGGAAGACTGACCTTAAGTTGAAGGGATCAAGGAGGCTCAATTGCTTGTTTTTGAGTCAGTTTAAAATAAGTTTGGTGACTTATTTTAAGGTAGTCTGTCTCCTGATAAGGAACAGATAATCTGTGATTGTAGTTCACAGGGTGACTGCGGTTTAAAAGCAGTAGAGAAAGAAGTGACAGTTTAAGGAGTTTGAAACACCTCATTCTAAGTGTTGTCGAAGGCTTTCATGGCCGGGATCACAGGGTGGTTGTATGTCTTCCGGGCTGTATGGCTATGTTCTAGAAGTATTCTCTCCTGACGTTTCGCCCACATCTATGGCACATCTATGGCACTTTCGCCCACATCCACCTCTGAGGATGCCTGCCATAGATGTGGGCGAAACGTCAGGAGAGAATGCTTTTGGGACATACAACCACCCAGTGGGAGGCCTTCTCCTCCCGGCTGCCTGACCTCTTGTTTCGTCTTCTTCTTGCAGTTCCTGAGCGAGGGCTACGCCCTGCACCTGTCCTGCCTGGAGGGCCCCCTCCCCGCACGGCCCAAGAAGCCCCCCTGCGCACCCCCTCCCCCCTCCCCCGCCCCCTCCTCCGCCCCTCCCCCCACCCCGTCCCCCTCCTCCTCCTCCTCGTCGCGCCTGATCCTGCGCAAGGGCAGCTTCGGCCTCCCCTCCCAGCCGGACTTCCTCCGCAAGCGCCGCCACCTCCGCCGTGCCCTCTCCGTCCAGCAGCCCGAGCCCCCCGGACCCCCCGCTGCCCCCAAGCCTGAGCGCGCCCAGAGCCAGCCCGAGCGCGGGGGGGGCCCTCCTCCCGCCTGGGGTCGCGCCAAGTTCGAGCCCGCCCCGTAGCCGCCAATGGTCCGTCCGTCTGTCTGTCCGCCGGCGTCAAAAGGCCGCCGCTTGTCCCTTCTGGGTCGCCGCTTATGGGGCAGCAATGTCGGTGCAACAATCAAGTAGAGGAATGCAATGACCGGTCAAGGGAGGTTGTCACCCTCACCATTTGAGGTCATCATGCGACTCTGGAGAGACCCCGCCCACTCCTGTCCGAACATGCGTGTGTGTCGTCTTGTGAAACGTGGTGGAGCGTGACCCCAAAGGCCCCCCTCATCCCGTGTGGGTCTCGCGGACATGATGCCCCCCCGTGTGGACACACGTGTGCATGACGACTGGGTGTGCACATCCCACGTCTCCGTTGCCGTTGGGAAACAGATCCCACCTTGGATCGGGGAGAGTCAGCAAGCAAACCGTGGTTAAACAACTAGTCAGTCAGGTAACCAAGCAGTCAACCAATCAAGCAACCAATCAGTCAACCAATCAATCAAGCAAGCAGTCAACCAGTCAACCAAAATCAACCTAACCAGCATGCAAGCACGCAACGAATCAATCAACTGATCAGTCAACCAATCAAGCAAGCAAGCAGTCAACCAGTCAACCAAAATCAACCAAACAAGCATGGGAGCAAGCAACGACTCATTCAAACAATCAACCAAACAAACAAACAAGCAACCAACCAATCAGTCATCCAACCAATCAATCAAGCAAGAAAGCAAGCTAGGAAACAACCAATCAATCAATCAATTAATCAACCAAACAATCAAGGGAGTAACAAATCAAACCAACCAATCAGTCCACCAAACTATCAACCCAACAAACAATCAACCAGTCAACCAAAATCAACCAAACAATCAATCAATCAATCCATTAATCAATCAACCAGTCAACCAAAATCAACCAAACAAGCATGGGAGCAAGCAACGACTCATTCAATCAATCAACCAACCAAACAAGCAAGCAACCAGTCAGTCATCCAACTAATCAAGCAAGCAAGCAAGCAAGGAACCAACCAACCAACTAACCAACTAATCAGTCAACCAAACACTCAACCAACCAACCAATCAATCAATCAAACAAGCAAGCAAGGAAGCAACCAACCAACCAACTAATCAGTCAACCAAACACTCAACCAACCAATCAATCAAACAAGCAAGCAAGGAACCAACCAACCAACTAACCAACTAATCAGTCAACCAAACACTCAACAAACCAACCAATCAATCAAACAAGCAAGCAAGGAAGCAACCAACCAACCAACTAATCAGTCAACCAAACACTCAACCAACCAACCAACCAATCAATCAATCAAACAAG
>NW_026943818.1:29437710-29450210 GCF_035594765.1 Anolis carolinensis
GGCAGCACGGAAGAGGTAAATAGAATATCTGGCTACTCTAAAGGCAAATAATAATAATAATAATAATAATAATAATAATGTAATACAATATAATAACAAATAAAATAATATAATATAATAATAATGTAATACAATATAATAAGAAATAAAATATAATAATAATAATAATAATAATAATAATAATAATAATAATAATAGTCTATTATATATTACATGTAATATTACTTATAATATTGCAATGTAGTGGTGTAGTACAATATAGTAATATATAATAATGCAAATATCTGGCTACTCTAAAAGTAAATAGGATTTCTATTGGGGAATAATAATAATAATAATAATAATGTAATACCATATAATAATAATAATAATATAATAATAATCTATTATATATTACATGTAATATTACTTATCATATTGCAATGTAGTGGTGTAGTACAATATAGTAATATATAATAATGTGAATAAATAATAAATAAAGAAATGAAGTGGCGGAAAGGCAGCACGGAAGAGGTAAATAGACAGAATATCTGGCTACTCTAAAGGTAAATAAATAGGGATTCCAATATAATAATAATAATAATAATAATATAATCTATTATATATTACATGTAATATTACTTATAATATTGCAATGTAGTGGTGTAGTACAATATAGTAATATATAATAATGCAAACATCTGGCTACTCTAAAAGTAAATAGGATTTCTATTGGGGAATAATAATAATAATAATAATAATAATAATAATAATAATAATAATAATGTAATACCATATAATAATAATAATAATAATAATAATAATAAAATAATAATAATAATAATCTATTATATATTACATGTAATATTACTTATCATATTACAATGTAGTGGTGTAGTACAATATAGTAATATATAATAATGCGAATAAATAATAAATAAAGAAATGAAGTTTCGGAAAGGCAGCACGGAAGAGGTAAATTGACAGAATATCTGGCTACTCTAAAGATAAATAATAATAATAATAATAATATAATATAATAATAATCATATATTACATGTAATATTACTTGGTGTAGTACAATATAGTAATATATAATAATGCAAATATCTGGCTACTCTAATGGTAAATATAGGATTTCTATTGGGAAATTCTATTGAATAATGAAGTGGCGGAAAGGCAGCACGGAAGAGGTAAATAGACAGCATATCTGGCTACTCTAAAGATAAATAATAATAATAATAATAATAATAATAATAATAATAATAATAATAATATAATAATAATCATATATTACATGTAATATTACTTGGTGTAGTACAATATAGTAATATATAATAATGCAAATATCTGGCTACTCTAATGGTAAATATAGGATTTCTATTGGGAAATTCTATTGAATAATGAAGTGGCGGAAAGGCAGCACGGAAGAGGTAAATAGACAGCATATCTGGCTACTAGGCATGTCCGATCGATGAAAAAAATGTGTCAATTCTCGTTTTTCTAAAGTAGGGGGCGCTGGCGCTTCGATATAGAAAGTATTTCCGATTTTTTCACCCAAAAAATCGGATATTTCCGAAAATTCGTAATCTGCGCTTAAGCTCCCATTCTAGGTAGGTTGCAGAAACAAAAAATTTTTAAAAAATATTTTTAAAAATATATTAAAAAAAATTTTGGGGGGAGGGAAAAATTAACAAAACATTAAGAGACAATTAGAGAATGGTCCAACAATGGTTCGAATGACATTGCTGGTTGCGCTGTGAGACAATGTCTCGGAATGCGCATCAAAAAGCGAGAACAATCCGAAATATTTCCGATATACGATTTTTTGGACATGTCTAATGGCTACTCGAAAAGTAAATAGAGTTTCTATTACGGAAATGCAGTATGGAAGAGGTAGAGAAGCAGCAGAGGGATGAGTGGCTACTCAATTGGAGTCGAGGGAGGAGACTCACCTGCGGAGTGGACCTGTCCCTGGACGGACGTGGCGGTCAAGGCCACGAGGAAAGCCAAGGCGGCCACGACCGCGGCCACGGAGGAGGATCTCATCTCGGCTTCTGCTTCCAGAGGACGATGAGACCCCGAGGGATCCTCCCGGGCCTTTTATCCCCGCGAACAAGTCATGATGATGATGGGGATGATGACGACACCCGGGCCCGATTGGGAGAATTTTGAGGAAGTCGGTTGGGTTTTGCAATCACTTCTCGAATTTTTTGATTTCTTTGCACAATTATGGAGAAATCCGATCAAGGGCGGGAGCGATGATGAGGCATTCATTCATTCCTTCCCCGCATATCTTGGCCCCGAGTTCTGGAAACCGATTCCCGAAGAGTTTGCAGAGAGTTCAACCCGTGGGGTGGGGTTGGGCGGACTCCACAGTTCGATCCCTCCCGGCAGATGGCCTCTGGGCCCTTTGAGTCTATGAGCCTCCCATCTGTCAATCCATCCACCAATCATAGGGACCCCCAAACCTATGTACGTCTATATGTATGTATCTGTATCTATATATGTATGTATCTGTATGTATGTATATATGTATGTATATATGTGTATATATGTGTATGTATGTATGTATGTATCTGTATGTATGTATCTGTGTGTACGTATGTATCTGTATGTATCTGTATGTATGTATGTATCTGTATGTATGTATCTGTGTGTACGTATGTATCTGTATGTATCTGTATGTATGTATCTGTATGTATGTATCTGTGTGTACGTATGTATCTGTATGTATGTATGTATCTGTATGTATCTGTATGTACGTATGTATCTGTATGTATGTATGTATCTGTATGTATCTGTATGTATGTATCTGTATGTATGTATCTGTGTGTACGTATGTATCTGTATGTACGTATGTATCTGTATGTATCTGTATGTATGTATGTATCTGTATATATGTATCTCTATGTATGTATGTATGTATCTGTATTTATGTATATATGTATGTATCTGTATGTATGTATGTATCTGTATGTATCTGTATGTATGTATCTGTGTGTACGTATGTATCTGTATGTATCTGTATGTATGTATGTATCTGTATGTATGTATCTGTATGTATCTGTATGTATGTATCTGTATGTATGTGTGTATATATGTATGTATCTGTATGTATGTGTATATGTATGTATATGTATGCATGCAATATGTATGTATCTGTATGTGTGTATCTTTATATATGTGTGTATCTTTATGTATGTATCTGTATGTATGTATATATGTTTGTATCTGTATGTATGCATGTATTTATGTATGTATCTGTATGTATCTGTATGTATATATGTATGTATCTGTATGTATGTATCTGTATGTATGTATCTGTGTGTACATATTTATCTGTATGTATCTGTATGTATGTATGTATCTGTATGTATGTATGTATCTGTATGTATGTATCTGTATGTATCTGTATGTATGTATCTGTGTGTACGTATGTATCTGTATGTATCTGTATGTATCTGTATGTACGTATGTATCTGTATGTATCTGTATATATGTATGTATCTGTATGTATGTATCTGTATGTATGTGTATATGTTTGTATCTGTATGTATGCATGTATTTATGTATGTATCTGTATGTATCTGTATGTATATATGTATGTGTATATATATGTATCTGTATGTATGTATCTGTATATATGTATCTCTATGTATGTATGTATGTATGTATCTGTATTTATGTATATATGTATGTATCTGCCTATATGTATATCTGTATCTGTATGTATCTGTATGTATCTGTATGTATGTATCTGTATGTATGTATCTGTGTGTACGTATTTATCTGTATGTATCTGTATGTATGTATGTATCTATATGTATGTATCTGTATGTATGTATCTGTGTGTACGTATTTATCTGTATGTATCTGTATGTATGTATGTATCTATATGTATGTATCTGTATGTATGTATCTGTGTGTACGTATGTATCTGTATGTATCTGTATGTATGTATGTATCTATATGTATGTATCTGTATGTATGTATCTGTGTGTACGTATGTATCTGTATGTATCTGTATGTATCTGTATGTACGTATGTATCTGTATGTATCTGTATATATGTATGTATCTGTATGTATGTATCTGTATGTATGTGTATATGTTTGTATCTGTATGTATGCATGTATTTATGTATGTATCTGTATGTATCTGTATGTATATATGTATGTGTATATATATGTATCTGTATGTATGTATCTGTATATATGTATCTCTATGTATGTATGTATGTATGTATCTGTATTTATGTATATATGTATGTATCTGCCTATATGTATATCTGTATCTGTATGTATCTGTATGTATCTGTATGTATGTATCTGTATGTATGTATCTGTGTGTACGTATTTATCTGTATGTATCTGTATGTATGTATGTATCTATATGTATGTATCTGTATGTATGTATCTGTGTGTACGTATTTATCTGTATGTATCTGTATGTATGTATGTATCTATATGTATGTATCTGTATGTATGTATGTATGTATGTATCTTTCTGTCCCTCTGTCCAGAGTGGGAAGACACCCCAAAGGTCATCCAGCCCAACCCTATGTTTGTATAGATGTATGTATCTCTTATCTCTCTCTTATGGGTCAGACTAGATGACCTTCTTTTGGGGTCTCTTCAAATTCTGGATTTCTCTCTCCCTCCCTCTCTCTTATGGGTCAGACTGGATGGTCCTTGGGGGCAGTGATGATGGGGGGGGGGGGCTGGGATGTGGGCCTTGCTGCTTCCCGCCAGATGTGCTGGCCCGGCCCCAGAGGAACCCGCGGCCCCCGTTTTCTGGGGAACCGGCCCGGATCGGATTCCGCCTTCTGGCAACGGAGCCGTCCAAAAATGGAATGAGTCCCAGCTCTGGTTCTGAGATGATGCGTCAGAGAGAGAGCCACACAGAGTTGGATGGGACCCCAAAAGGCCATCCAGACCAACCCCATTCTGCTAGAAGTGGAGACGCCACCAAAACCCATAAATGTGACAGAGAGAGATGTGCTAGAGATGGAAGGGACCCCCTAGGGTCACCCAGCCCAACCCTGTTCTGCCATAGATAGCATCACTATTATTATCTATTCATTATTATCATCATCCTCATCATCATCATATATTAATATTGATTGTAATAGTATTACTACTACTACTACTACTACTACTACTACTACTAATAATAATAATAATAATAATAAGTCCTGGAGTTGGAAGTGACCCCCTAGGGTCACCCAGCCCAACCCTGTTCTGCCATAGAGAAAGATAGCATCACTACTATTATCTATTCATTATTATCATCATCATCATCATCATCATCATCATCATCATCATCATCATCATCATCATCATATATTAATATTGATTGTTATAGTATTACTAATAGATAGCATCACTACTATTATCTATTCATTATTATCATCATCATCATCATCATCATCATCATCATATATTAATATTGATTGTAATAGTATTACTACTACTACTAATAATAATAATAATAATAATAAGTCCTGGAGTTGGAAGTGACCCCCTAGGGTCACCCAGCCCAACCCTGTTCTGCCATAGAGAAAGATAGCATCACTACTATTATCTATTCATTATTATCATCATCATCATCATCCTCATCATCATCATATATTAATATTGATTGTAATAGTATTACTAATAATAATAATAATAATAATAATAATAAGTCCTAGAGTTGGTAGTGACCCCCTAGGGTCACCAAGTCCAACCCTGTTCTGCCATAAAGGAAGATAGCATCACTACTATTATCTATTCATTATTATCATCATCCTCATCATCATCATATATTAATATTGATTGTAATAGTATTACTACTACTACTAATAATAATAATAATAATAAGTCCTGGAGTTGGAAGTGACCCCCTAGGGTCACCCAGCCCAACCCTGTTCTGCCATAGAGAAAGATAGCATCACTACTATTATCTATTCATTATTATCATCATCCTCATCATCATCATATATTAATATTGATTGTAATAGTATTACTAATAATAATAATAATAATAATAATAATAATAATAATAATAAGTCCTAGAGTTGGTAGTGACCCCCTAGGGTCATCCAGTCCAGCCCCGTTCTGCCACAGAGAAAGATAGAATTATTATCTATTATATCTATTATTAATATTATTAATCATACTATTGTGATAGTATAGTATTAATATGATATAATACTAATAACATAATAATAATAATAATAATAATAATAATAATAATAATAATAATAATGTAATATAATAAGTCCTAGAGTTGGTAGTGACCCCCTAGGGTCATCTAGTCCAGCCCCATCCTGCCATAAAGGACGATAGAATTACTACTATTATCTATTTTTTATTATTATTATTATTATTATTATTATTATTATTATTATTATTCTGATAGTAATATTTTTACTAAGAACATTATTATTATTATTATTATTATTATTATTATTATTATTATAAAGTTGGAAGGCACCCACAAGGGTCATCCAGTCCATCCCTGTTCTGCCATAAAAGAAGATAGAATTGTTACTATTATTATTATCATCATCATCATCATCATCATCGTCGTCGTCGTCATCATAGATTAGAAATAGTATTACTAATATTAATAGTAATAATAATAATATAATTATAATAAGTCCTAGGGTTGGAAGGGACCCCCAAGGATCATCCAGTCCAACCCTGTTCTGCCATAAAGGAAGATAGAATAACTATTATTATCTATTATGAATATTACTAATAATATTATAGTAATAGTAATAGTGTTACTAATATAATAATAATAATAATAAATCTTAGAGTTGGAAGGGACCCCCAAGGGTCATCCAGTCCAGCCCCGTTTTGCCATAAAGGAAGAGAGAATTACTATTATTATCTATTATTATATATTATTATTATTATTATTATTATCTATTTATTATTATTATTATTATTAATTCTCATAGATTGATACTATATTAATAGTAATAGTATTACTAATAACATCATACTAATAAGAGTAGTCATAATAATATGATAAGTGCTAGAGTTGGTAGTGAACCCCTAGGGTCATCCAGTCCAGCCCCATCCTGCCATAAAGGATGATAGAATAACTATTATTATCTATTATTATTATTATTATTATTATTATTATTATTTCTCATAGATTGATACTATATTAATACTAATCGTATTACTAATAACATCATACTAATAAGAGTAGTCATAATAATATGATAAGTGCTAGAGTTGGTAGTGACCCCCTAGGGTCATCCAGTCCAGCCCCGTTCTGCCATAGAGAAAGACAGAATTATTATCTATTATTAATATTATTAATCATACTATAGTGATAGTATAGTATTGATATGATATATTACTAATATCTTCCCATCAGGGAAGAACACAATCCGACCCTCCCCGGCAGATGGCCATCCCCTTGCGAAACCGGCCCACGTGCTGAGTGGACACAACCGGACCTTGGTCAGCGTCCGAAACCGAGGCCGAGAAAAGGGAAGAAAGAGGAACTCGGGGAAAAAAGGGAAGGAAGGACGGACGGAAGGAAGGATGTGGGGCAGCCCTTGACATCCGCACTCCTGAAATAAACCAGATTTCCCCTTCTTGGTGGTTCCGGTAGACCTCAAGAAATTGAAAGTGAGCCAAGGCCCTTAGAGAATCAATGGGGAAGGGGACCCCAAAGGTTATTGTTATTATTATATTATTATGGCAGGATGGGGTCAGGCTGGATGGCCTTTAGGGGTCCCTCTAAAAGGAGAATCATCCTTTCCAGGGAATTGCAAATGAACCCGATGCCTTTGAAAGGCTTGCAAAGCACCCAAAAAAGCCTTCTGTTTAATGCTTTTGCAATGCAAGCCTTCCAAGGAAACCACGCAGGAAAAGACATGCACACAGGTTCTGATTTGGCCTTTGTTATTAGAAATCTGGATGGCCATCTAGTGGGAAGGATCGGATGGTGTCCTTGTTCAAGGCTGAATAGGGCTAGGTGGCCCTTGGGGTTCCCTTCCAACTCTATGAGTCTTCTTCTAATAATAATAATAATAATAATAATAATAATAGCACAGCAGACAAAAAAAACCAGTACAAGAAAACCGCACTACAAACTAGAGCAGAATCAGTACAAGAAAACCGCACTACAAACTAGAGCTGACAGCTGGCACAACAAAACATTGCATGGAAAATTCCTTGACAAAATTGAAGGAAAAGCTGATGATGATGATGATGATGATGATGATGATGATAATAATAATAATAGCACAGCAGACAAAAAAAACCAGTACAAGAAAACCGCACTACAAACTAGAGCTGACAGCTGGCACAACAAAACATTGCATGGAAAGTTCCTTGACAAAATTGAAGGAAAAACTGATGATGATGATGATAATAATAATAATAATAATAATAATAGCATAGCAGACAAAAAAAACCAGTACAAGAAAACCGCACTACAAACTAGAGCTGACAGCTGGCACAACAAAACACTGCATGGAAAGTTCCCTGACAAAATTGAAGGAAAAGCTGATAATAATAATAATAAATCCCGCATATCTATCTTGTTTGCTGTCATAAAATAATAATAATAATAATAATAATAATAATAATAATAATAAGGCAGCAGACAAAAAAACCAGTACAAGAAAACTGCACTACAAACTAGAGCTGACAGCTGGCACAACAAAACATTGCATGGAAAGTTCCCTGACAAAATTGAAGGAAAAGCTGATAATAATAATAATAAATCCCGCATATCTATCTTGTTTGCTGTCATAAAAGAATAATAATAATAATAATAATAATAATAATAATAATAATAATAATAATAATAGCACAGTAGACAAAAAACCAGTACAAGAAAACCGCACTACAAACTAGAGCTGACAGCTGGCACAACAAAACATTGCATGGAAAGTTCCTTGACAAAACTGAAGGAAAAGCTGCTAATAATAATAATAATAATAATCATCATCATCTGTCAAAGAATATAAATATGTGAAGTATATCTAATAAGGTGGAGTGGCCCTCTGTGGTGTCGCTGGGTTGGCTGTTGCTAGGTGAAGTGTCCCTCGGGGGAAAAATGGGGAAACTTGGTTCTATTGATATCTGCAATTGATTATATTACCTTTTAATAGAATCTATTTTATAAATATGTACCACAAAGGTGAAGTGGCCCTCTGTGACGTCGCTGGATTGGCTGTTGCTAGGTGAAGTGGCCCTCGGGGGAAAGATGGGGAAACTTGATTCTATTGAGATCTGCCATTGATTATATTATCTATTAATAGAGTCTATTTTACAAATATGCCTATATGTCCCTTTGCACCGCAAAGGTGAAGTGGCCCTCTGTGACGTCGCCGGATTGGCTGTTGCTAGGTGAAGTGGCCCTCGGGGGAAAGATGGGGAAACTTGATTCTATTGAGATCTGCCATTGATTATATTATCTATTAATAGAGTCTATTTTATAAATATGCCTATATGTCCCTTTGCCCCGCAAAGGTGAAGTGGCCCTCTGTGGCGTCGCCGGGTTGGCTGTTGCTAGGTGAAGTGGCCTTCTGGTGGGGAGACTCAAGAGACGGGCAACGGAGGAAGTTCGGTCCAAGAAAGCCTTTATTTATACGCACCCATTGAAATACAATATCCTTAACGATGGTTAGACCCAATAGCCAGGCATATAGATATAAATAATATAGATATAGATACTTAAATAGATAAATAGATATGTGCAAACAGTGCAGAGCTGCCGTTCCGGTTCAACATTAATAATAATAATAATAATAATAATAATAATAATAATAATAATAATATGATGATGATGATGATGATGATGATGATGATGATGATGATGATGATGATTCCAGGATCCGTCAGGCTATTGATCGAGGTCGGCGATGACCTTCTTGACCCATTGGGCCTGGGGGTCGGCACAGACCAGGGCGCCCTTCTTCAACACCAGCCTATGAGAGAGAGGGAGGAGGAGGAGGAGGAGGAGGAGGAGGATCAATACACGTATGTATGTATGTAACATGTATGTCTATGTCTATCTGTCCATCTAGCCCATTGAGACCCCAAAGGTCATCCAATCCAACCCTATGTATCTCTATCTATCTACTCAATTATCTATCTATTCAACTATCTGTCTACTATATCTACTCAACTATCTACTCAACTATATCTATTCAACTGTCTACTCAGCTATTTACCTACTCAACTATCTAGCTCCTCGACTATCTACTCAACTATATCTACTAACTATATCTACTCGACTATCTACTCAACTATATCTACTCGACTATCTACTCGACTATCTACTCAACTATATCTACTCGACTATCTACTCAACTATATCTACTCGACTATCTACTCAACTATCTACTCAACTATATCTATTCAACTGTCTACTCAGCTATTTACCTACTCAACTATCTAGCTCCTCGACTATCTACTCAACTATATCTACTAACTATATCTACTCGACTATCTACTCAACTATATCTACTCGACTATCTACTCGACTATCTACTCAACTATATCTACTCGACTATCTACTCAACTATATCTACTCGACTATCTACTCAACTATCTACTCAACTATATCTATTCAACTGTCTACTCAGCTATTTACCTACTCAACTATCTAGCTCCTCGACTATCTACTCAACTATATCTACTAACTATATCTACTCGACTATCTACTCAACTATATCTACTCGACTATCTACTCAACTATCTACTCAACTATATCTATTCAACTGTCTACTCAGCTATTTACCTACTCAACTATCTAGCTCCTCGACTATCTACTCAACTATATCTACTAACTATATCTACTCGACTATCTACTCAACTATATCTACTCGACTATCTACTCAACTATCTACTCAACTATATCTATTCAACTGTCTACTCAGCTATTTACCTACTCAACTATCTAGCTCCTCGACTATCTACTCAACTATATCTACTAACTATATCTACTCGACTATCTACTCAACTATATCTACTAACTATATCTACTCGACTATCTACTCAACTATATCTACTAACTATATCTACTCGACTATCTACTCAACTATCTACTCAACTATATCTATTCAACTGTCTACTCAGCTATTTACCTACTCAGCTATCTGTCTATCTATCTACTGAACTATATCTACTCAACTGTCTACTCAACTATCTCAACTATCTATCTTCTCAACTGTCTACTCTACTATCTGTTTACTCAACTATCTACTCAACTATATCTATTCAACTGTCTACTCAGCTATTTACCTACTCAGCTATCTGTCTATCTATCTACTGAACTATATCTACTCAACTGTCTACTCAACTATCTCAACTATCTATCTTCTCAACTGTCTACTCAACTATCTGTCTACTCAACTATATCTACTCAACTATATCTACTCAACTATATCTACTCAACTATATCTACTCAACTGTCTACTCAACTATCTCCTCAACTATCTGTCTCAACTATCTACTCAACTATATCTACTCAACTGTCTACTCAACTATCTATCAACTATCTATCTCTCTACTCAACTATCTGTCTCAACTATCTACTCAACTATATCTACTCAACTGTCTGTCTACTCAACTATATCTACTCGACTATAACTACTCAACTATCTACTCAACTATATCTACTCAACTGTCTACTCAACTATTTACCTAAACTATCTGTCTACTCAACTATCTACTCAACTATATCAATTCAACTATCTACTCAACTATCTAGCTCCTCAACTATCTACTCAACTATATCTACTCAACTGTCTACTCAGCTATTTACCTACTCAACTATCTGTCTACCTAACTATATACTCAACTATATCTACTCAACTGTCTACTCAGCTATCTGTCAACTATCTACTCAATATACTCCTACTCAACTATCTACTCAACTATCTGTCTAATCAACTATCTACTCAACTATATCTACTCAACTGTCTACTCAACTATTTACCTACTCAACTATCTCTCTACCTAACTATATACTTAACTATATCTACTCAACTATCTTCTCAACAATCTAGCACCTCGACTATCTACTTAACTATATCTACTCAACTGTCTACTCAGCTATCTATCTACTCAACTATCTATCTATCTACTCAACTATCTGTCTACCTAACTATCTACTCAACTATATTTACTCAACTATCTACTCAACTGTTTACCTACTCAGCTATCTATCTACTCAACTATCTACTCAACTATATCTACTCAACTGTCTACTCAACTAATAACCTACTCAGCTATCTGTCTACCTAACTATATACTCAACTATCTCCTCAACTATCTAGCTCCTTAACTATCTACTCAACTATATCTACTCAACTGTCTACTCAACTATCTACTCAACTATCTATCTATCTACTCAACGATCTGTGTACCTAACTATCTACTCAACGATCTGTGTACCTAACTATCTACTCAACTATATCTACTCAACTGTCTACTCAGCTATTTACCTACTCAACTCTCTGTCTACGTAACTATCTACTCAACTATATCTACTCAA
>NW_026943818.1:29455210-29460210 GCF_035594765.1 Anolis carolinensis
CTTCCTCCCTCTCTACCTCCACCGGGCTTCCTTTCCCCTTCTTTTGGGAAGACCCTTGACCCCAATGAGGAGGGGCCACTTCACCCCTCCTTGGGCCACGAGGCAGGCGGTCACTCTCCGTGGGCGAAACCGCTTTCCTCCGAAGGCCTGGTGGTTTCTTCACCCGAATGACTCTGCAAAAAACGGACGCAACGGGCTCGCATTTTCCAGGAAAGGCTGCGTCAGGCACAAGACTCCCTTTTGTAAACGAGGCAGAATCTTTTTCCTGACGTGTCTGTGTATATGTTTTGGGCGCAGAAACGCAGCACGAGGCGGCTGCTTCGTGGCACGTCATTGTTGGGTTGCTGTGAGTCTTCTGGGCTGCCTGGCTCATAGCCCCCCCCCCCCGGCAGCATCCTCTCCTGACATTTCTCCCACATAAATGTGGGCCAAATGTCAGGAGAGAGTGCTTCCGGAACAGGCAGCCCGGAAAAACAACACACCGCAAGCCAGGGATTCCGTCTGTGAAAGCCTTCGACAACATATTTTAACATATTATTATTATTATTATTATTATTATTATTACTATATTTTTGCATTTTTAGATATTATATTAAGGTAATTATATTAAGTTGGGGCTCATCTCCATTTCTAAGCCCAAGAGCCGGCGTTGTCCGCAGACACCTCCAAGGTCATGTGGCCACTGGCATGACCACATGGAGCGCCGTTACCTTCCCGCCGGAGCAGTACCTATTGATCTACTCACACTCTGGGGGTTGGTGCTCATCTCCATTTCTAAGCCCAAGAGCCGGCGTTGTCCGCAGACACCTCCAAGGTCATGTGGACATAGGTATGACAGCATGGAGCGCTGTTACCTTCCCACCGGAGCAGTACCTATTGATCTACTCACATTGGCATGTTTTCGAACTACAAGGCTGGCAGGAGCTGGAGCTAACACCAGGTGCTCACTCGGCTCCCGGGATTTGAACCTGGGACCTTTCGGTCTGCAAATTCAACAGCTCAGTGCTTTAACACACTTCGCCACCGGGGCTCCTAACATTATTATTATTATTATTATTATTATTATTATTATTATTATTATTATAATGAGGCGAATTAAGCAGTCGCTTGGGGTGCAAACATACGGCGGCGCAGTCGAGACTGCTTTTTCTGTCGATTTCTCGTAAAACATGATGTTTTGGTGCTTAGTTTGTAAAATCTTAACGTGATTTGATGTTTAATAGGCTTTTCCTTAATCCCTCCGTATTATCCAACATTTTTGCTTATCCAACGCTTTTATTTTTCAGTGATTTTTTTTGGGGGGGGGGTGCCAAAATTCTGTTCGGCTACGCTTGAAAATTACCTAGGGCCGGCTCTGGGAAGAAGGAAGAAGGATGGAATGAAGGAAGGAAAGAATGGATGGAAGGAACGAATGAACGAAGGAGGGAAGGAAGGAAGGAAGGAAGGAAGGAAGGGAAGAAAGGAGGGAAAGAAGGAAGGAAGGAAAGAATGGATGGAAGAAAGGAATGGGGGGAAAAGGAGAGAAGGAAGAAAGAAGCATGGAAGGAACGAAGGAAGGAAGGAAAGAAGGAAGGTAAGAAGGTAGGAAGGAAAGAATGGATGGAAGAAAGGAAGGAAGCAAAGAAAAAAGAAGGGAAGGAAGGAAGGAAGGAAGGAAGGAAGGAAAGAAAAAAGGAGGGAAGGAAGAAGGAAGGAAGGAAGGAAGGAAGGAAGGAAGGAAGGAAGGAAGGAAGGAAGGAAGGAAGGAAAGAAAAAAGGAGGGAAGGAAAGAATGATAGAAGGAAGGAAGGAAGAAAGGATGGAAGAAAGGAAGGAAAGAGGATAAGAAGGAAAGAAAAAAGGAGGGAAGGAAGAAGGAAGGAAGGAAGGAAGGAAGGAAGGAAAAGAGAGAAGGAAGGAATTATGGAAGAAAGGAAAACGTAAGAGGGTAGGAAGGAAGGAAGGAAAGAATGATAGAAGGAGGAAAGGAAGGAAGGAACGAAAGAATAAAGGAAGGAAGGAATGATGGAAGAAAGGAAGCAAAGAAAAAAGGAGGGAAGGAAAGAATGATAGAAGGAAGGAAGGAAGGATGGATGGAAGGATGGATGGAAGGAAGGAAGGAAGGAAGGAAAAAAGGAATGATGGAAGAATGGAAGGAAGGTAAGAGGTTAAGAAGGAGGGAAGGAAAGAATGGATGGAAGAAAGGAAGGAAGGAAGGATAGAAGGAAGGATGGAAGGAAGGAAAGAAGGAAGGAAGGAAGGAAGGAAGGAAGGAAGGAAGGAAGGATGGAAGGAACGAATGGACGAAGGATGGAAGGAAAGAATGATAGAAGGGAGGAAGAATGATGGAAGGAAAGAAAGAAGGAGGGTAAGAAGGAAGGAAGGAAAGAATGTATGGAAGAAAGGAATGAAGAAGAAAGGAGAGAAGGAAGAAAGAAGGATGGAAGGAACGAAGGAAGGAAGGAACGAACGAACGAACGAACGAACGAATAACGAAGGAGGGAAGGAAGGAATGATGGAAGAAAGGAAGGAGGGAAGGAAGAAGGAAGTCTTTCCTTTGGTCTTGCTCTTGTCCTTCTTTTCTTCCCTTCTTCTGAGTCAGGGCTTCCCTCCTTCTCCTCCCTTTTGGGGCCTTGAGTCACGAGACCCCCTTCCAGGAATCCCAAAGAAAGAAAGAAAGAAAGAAAGAAAGAAAGAAAGAAAGAAAGAAAGAAAGAAAGAAAGAAAGAAAGAAAGGGATTCCCAGAGAAGAAGCCTTGCCTTCTATTCTTGGGTCTGAATCACTGTCTCGGCCTATTTGCATCCCGGATGCTGAGACCACGGCTCTTTCTTCCCCTTTTTTCCCCTCCCTCTTCCTTCTCTTTATTGATTATAATTATATTTTATCTTTATTATATTATTATATTATTATGTTTTATTATTATATTATATTTATTTTATTATTATGGTATATTATTGTATTATTTTTATTATATTTATTTTATTATTATGATATTATATTATTGTATTATTTTTATTTTTATATTTTATTATTATATTATATTGTTATTATTATGATATTATATTATTGTATTATTTTATCATTATATTTATTATATTATATTATTGTATCATTTTTATCATATTATATTTATTATATTATGATATAATATTATTGTATTATATTTTATTATTATATATTTATTTTATTATTATGATATTGTATTATTGTATTATTTTTATTATATTATATTTATTATATTATTATATTATTGTATTATTTTTATTATTATATTGTATCATTACTATATATTTATTATATTATTATATTATTGTATTATATTTTATTATTATATTATATTTATTTTATTATTATTTATTATCATTATTATATATTTATTATATTATGACATTATATTATTGTATTATATTATAATATTATATTATTATTATATCTTATCATTATTATATATTTATTATATTATGATATTATATTATTGTATTATATTTTATTATGATATTGTATTTATTTTATTATTATATTTTATCATTATTATATATTTATTCTATTATGATATTATATTATTGTATTATCTTTTATTATGATATTATATTATTGTATTATATTTTATTATTATATTATTACGTGTATTATATTACTCTATTATTATTAAAAGGATACATAGCACATTTACATTGAAGAAGATGAGAATAAGGATTTGATCAGAGTCAGAGAGTCTTATCTTAAATTTGAGCTTTATGTAAACATTCAAAAACATTTAATCTTCTAATGCATCAATTAATGTAATTTTATTGATATTTATTTTTATTTCTGAAATTTACCCCCCTGGGCTTATACTCCCATTTTTTCCCATTTTTATATTCCCATTTTTTTGTGGTAAAATTAGGTGCCTCGGCTTATATTCGGAAAGTGGTTATTATATCATATTATTATATATTATTGTATTTTTGTATCATTTTATTATTTATATAACCTATTATTAATTAATTAAATAAAGTAAATATTATATTAATTTAATAAAGTATTAAATGTCACAATCATATGCAGCTGTTGGGTGCTATTGCGGCATGTCTTAAAGCAACGGTACGTCGAATTTCCAAAGAACCGCTCTTGTAACACAGAGGAATTTCCCTGTTTTGGCTCTGCAAAATCCTCTGACCACGTCCTACGTCCCCGTCATGAGGAAATCCCACGCCGTGGCCTATAAAAACCACAAGAAAAAGGAGAGAAGCCTCAGATTCCACCGGAGAGGCTGCCGCAACAATTTCTCCTCCTTTGCGCCGGAACCTGAACCATGTCATCCTCCTCCTCCTCCTCCTCTTCTTTGCTCCTGGCCTTGCCTGCCTTGGCCCTGCTGCTCGTGGTTGCCTTTCTCAGCAGTCCAGTCGCCTCCGCCCCACGTGAGTCTTCGTTGGGGATGATGGGAAGCAGAGTAGCTGTAATAATAATAATAATAATAATAATAATAATAATAATAATAATAATATATTATTATTATTATTATTATTATTAATATTAATATTATTATTAAATAAATACACATTTATAATATTCTTATCTACTACTATTATTGGGAGATATATAATAATAATTTTTTAAAAATAGTCATCATAGGGATAAGAGTATAATGAATGTGCCTTTATTATATTTATTCTAAATAGCATTATTTATAATAAAAATAATTTATTATAAATAATTATATTATTATATTATATTTATTTAATAATTTATTATTATTATTATTGTTATTATTATTATTATTATTATTAAATACACATTTATAATATTCTTATCTACTCCTACTATTACTGGGAGATATATAATAATAATTTTTTTAAAAAATAGTCATCATAGGGATAAGAGTATAATGAATGTGCCTTTATTATATAGCATTATTTATAATAAATATAATTTATTGGATATAAAATTTATGTTGGATAAGTGAGACTCTACTGTATATATATAAAGAAAAAAGAAGAAACCTTCCATGCAATGTTTTGTTGTGCCAGCTGTCAGCTCT
>NW_026943818.1:29465210-29467710 GCF_035594765.1 Anolis carolinensis
CTGGGAGTTGTAGTCCACCCACAAGCACAATGGGAGTTGTAGTCCACCCACAAGCACACTGGGAGTTGTAGTCCACCCACAAGCACACTGGGAGTTGTAGTCCACCCACAAGCACAATGGGAGTTGTAGTCCACCCACAAGCACACTGGGAGTTGTAGTCCACCCACAACCACAATGTGTGTTGTAGTCCACCCACAAGCACGCTGGGAGTTGTAGTCCACCCACAAGCACACTGGGAGTTGTAGTCCACCCACAACCACAATGTGTGTTGTAGTCCACCCACAAGCACACTGGGAGTTGTAGTCCACCCACAAGCACACTGGGAGTTGTAGTCCACCCACAAACACACTTGGAGTTGTAGTCCACCCATAAGCACACTTGGAGTTGTAGTCCTCCCGCAAACAAAGAGCACTGCATGATGGGAATTATAGTTCACACACAACCACAATGGGAGTTGTAGTCCACCCGCAAGCACAATGGGAGTTGTAGTCCACCCACAAGCACAATGGGAGTTGTAGTCCACCCACAAGCACAATGGGAGTTGTAGTCCACCCACAAGCACAATGGGAGTTGTAGTCCACCCACAAGCACACTGGGAGTTGTAGTCCACCCACAAGCACAATGGGAGTTGTAGTCCACCCACAAGCACACTGGGAGTTGTAGTCCACCCACAAACACACTTGGAGTTGTAGTCCACCCATAAGCACACTTGGAGTTGTAGTCCTCCCGCAAACAAAGAGCACTGCATGATGGGAATTATAGTTCACACACAACCACAATGGGAGTTGTAGTCCACCTGCAAGCACAATGGGAGTTGTAGTCCACCCACAACCACAATGTGTGTTGTAGTCCACCCACAAGCACACTGGGAGTTGTAGTCCACCCACAAGCACACTGGGAGTTGTAGTCCACCCACAAACACACTTGGAGTTGTAGTCCACCCATAAGCACACTTGGAGTTGTAGTCCTCCCGCAAACAAAGAGCACTGCATGATGGGAATTATAGTTCACACACAACCACAATGGGAGTTGTAGTCCACCTGCAAGCACAATGGGAGTTGTAGTCCACCCACAACCACAATGTGTGTTGTAGTCCACCCACAAGCACACTGGGAGTTGTAGTCCACCCACAAGCACACTGGGAGTTGTAGTCCACCCACAAACACACTTGGAGTTGTAGTCCACCCATAAGCACACTTGGAGTTGTAGTCCTCCCGCAAACAAAGAGCACTGCATGATGGGAATTATAGTTCACACACAACCACAATGGGAGTTGTAGTCCACCTGCAAGCACAATGGGAGTTGTAGTCCACCCGCAAGCACAATGGGAGTTGTAGTCCACCCACAAGCACAATGGGAGTTGTAGTCCACCCACAAGCACAATGGGAGTTGTAGTCCACCCACAAGCACACTGGGAGTTGTAGTCCACCCACAAGCACAATGGGAGTTGTAGTCCACCCACAAGCACACTGGGAGTTGTAGTCCACCCACAAGCACACTGGGAGTTGTAGTCCACCCACAAGCACAATGGGAGTTGTAGTCCACCCACAAGCACACTGGGAGTTGTAGTCCACCCACAACCACAATGTGTGTTGTAGTCCACCCACAAGCACGCTGGGAGTTGTAGTCCACCCACAAGCACACTGGGAGTTGTAGTCCACCCACAACCACAATGTGTGTTGTAGTCCACCCACAAGCACACTGGGAGTTGTAGTCCACCCACAAGCACACTGGGAGTTGTAGTCCACCCACTAACACACTTGGAGTTGTAGTCCACCCATAAGCACACTTGGAGTTGTAGTCCTCCCGCAAACAAAGAGCACTGCATGATGGGAATTATAGTTCACACACAACCACAATGGGAGTTGTAGTCCACCCGCAAGCACAATGGGAGTTGTAGTCCACCCACAAGCACAATGGGAGTTGTAGTCCACCCACAAGCACAATGGGAGTTGTAGTCCACCCACAAGCACAATGGGAGTTGTAGTCCACCCACAAGCACACTGGGAGTTGTAGTCCACCCACAAGCACAATGGGAGTTGTAGTCCACCCACAAGCACACTGGGAGTTGTAGTCCACCCACAAACACACTTGGAGTTGTAGTCCACCCATAAGCACACTTGGAGTTGTAGTCCTCCCGCAAACAAAGAGCACTGCATGATGGGAATTATAGTTCACACACAACCACAATGGGAGTTGTAGTCCACCTGCAAGCACAATGGGAGTTGTAGTCCACCCGCAAGCACAATGGGAGTTGTAGTCCACCCACAAGCACAATGGGAGTTGTAGTCCACCCACAAGCACAATGGGAGTTGTAGTCCACCCACAAGCACACTGGGAGTTGTAGTCCACCCACAAGCACAATGGGAGTTGTAGTCCACCCACAAGCACACTGGGAGTTGTAGTCCACCCACAAGCACAATGGGAGTTGTAGTCCACCCACAAGCACAATGGGAGTTGTAGTCCACCCACAAGCACAATGGGAGTTGTAGTCCACCCA
>NW_026943818.1:29472710-29475210 GCF_035594765.1 Anolis carolinensis
TTCTCAATTATCCAACGCATTTTTGTAGTCAGTGTTTTCAATACATCGTGATATTTTGGTGCTAACTTCGTAAATACAGTAATTACTACATAGCATTACTGCGTATTGAACTACTTTTTCTGTCAAATTTGATGTATAACATGATGTTTTGGTGCTTAATTTGTACAATCATAACCTCATTAGATGTTTAATAGGCTTTTCCTTAATCCCTCCTTATTATCCAAGATATTCGCTTATCCAAGCTTCTGCCGGCCCGTTTAGCTTGGATAAGTGAGACTCTACTGTGTATATATATATATATATCTACTGAGCGTGTGTATATATATATGTATACTGTGTATATATACTGTGTGTATATATATATGTATATACTGAGTGTGTATATAGATACTGACTATATATATATATATATATATATAACTGAGTGTGTGTATACTAAGTGTATATATGAGTGTGTGTATATATACATACACATACTGAGTGTATATATATAAATATATATGTGTATACTGAGTGTATATATATATACTGTGCATGTGTGTATATATAGATACTGTGTGTGTGTATATACTCAGTTTGTGTATATATATATATCTATATATATAAAAGAGTGATGGCATCACGGCGACCCACAAAACAACAAAACTACAGGCCCCCCAACCTCGAAATTTGACAACACAACCCATCATCCACGCCTCTAGGTTGATACAACAAAAAGAAAAGAAAAATAAAGTCCTAATTAGAGAGAGAGGAATAATTGCTTTTATCCAATTGCTGCCAGTTAGAAGGCTAAGCTCCTCCAACTTGGTCTCCTAGCAACCCAATAAAAAATAATAAAAAGCACTAAAAATTAATACAATAAAATACTATAATAACAGAAAATAACTAAAAATAATACAAGAAAATAATAAAATATAATAAATAAAAATATAACTTACAATAAAATTAATAAAAATGCAAATAAAGTCAAATAAAAATTACACAACAATTTTTAACCAATACCACCACCACTTTGCCACAGCAACGCGTGGCCGGGCACAGCTAGTATATATATATATATGCTGAGTGTGTGTGTGTGTGTATATATATATATATATATATGTGTGTGTGTGTGTGTGTGTATAGATACTGAGTGTGTATATATCTACTGACTGCTGTGTGTGTGTGTGTGTGTATATATATATATATATATATATGTGTGTGTGTGTGTGTATAGATACTGAGTGTGTATATAGCTACTGACTGCTGTGTGTGTGTGTGTGTATATATATATATATATATACTGAGTATGTTCTGAGTGTATATTGTATATATATACTGAGTGTACTGAGTGTGTGTGTGTGTGTGTGTGTATATATATATATATATATATATATATATATATATGCTGTGCATGGATATAGAGTGTGTGTGTGTGTATATATATATATGTGTGTGTGTGTGTGTTTTGATACATTGGGACTGTAATTTGAGCTATATCTCTGTCCTGGCGCAGTTGCCCAGATGAGGCCAGAATTGAGTCGCTCCCTTGCTAATGGAAGTCACGAAGCCCATCAGCCGCCTGTTCTTTCTTCCTTTGTCGTTCCATCGGTTTGGCCAAGAAAGGGAGTTCTATCAAAGTGCTGCGGCAGGGCTATATACACCTCTCTCGCTATATATAATATCTATCCATCTCTCGGCTATTTAAAGACACGGGAAACGGAGCCCCAGGCGAGGCCGAGGGTATGCAATCCGTGCCTTTTCCTTGCGTTTATATAGATTTGTATTGAGTTTCAACCAAAGAGGACAAAGGAAAAGGGGCACAGCAAATGCAAAATAATAATAGAAATAATAAAAATACTTTGGTATCTGTATCTAGGCTGCCTTCCTTCCCTTTGAGAGAGAAGGCTTTATTATTATTATTATTATTATTATTATTATTATTGTGTTGTTGAAGGCTTTCATGGCCAGAATCACAGGGTTGTTGTATGTTTTCCGGGCTGTCTGGCCATGTTCAAGAGGCAGCATTCTCGCCTGACATTTCGCCCACATCTAGGGCAGGCATCCTCAGAGGTTGTGAGGTGTATATTTATGAATTTATATTTATGAATTTATACCCCGCTTTATCTCTCCCAGAGGAAACACAATAGTTTGACAGGATACATTGATAAATAGATAGATAGACAAGATGATAGATAGATAGATTAGATTAGACAAGCAGACAGAATAGAAGAATGAATGACTGAGATAGATAGATAGATAGATAGATAGATAGACAGACGAGTGGATGGATGAATATATAGATAGGGGATATAAGAATGACCGAGACAGATAGATGAGTGGATGGATAGATAGACAGATGATAAAGATAGATGATAGATAGATATGATGGATATTATTATTATTTTTTTATTATTAGATAGTCAGACTAGGGTTAATTTCATTATTATGATATTATGTTATTGTATTATTTTTATTAAATTTATTATATTATGATATTATATTATTGTATTATTTTTAT
>NW_026943818.1:29480210-29485210 GCF_035594765.1 Anolis carolinensis
AATTATTATTATTATTATTATTATTATTATTATTATTATTATTATTATTATTATAGTCCTTCCAGATGCTGAGGAAGGTGGGTCGGTTTAACTTCCTTCCTTCCTTCTTTCCTTATTATTATTTATTATTAATTTTGTTATTATTATTATTATAGTCCTTCCAGATGCTTCGGAAGGCGGGGCGGCTTCCCTTCCTTCCTTCCTTCCTTCCTTCCTTATTTTTTATTATTATTATTATTATTATTATTATTATTATTATTATTATTATAGTCCTTCCAGATGCTGGGGAAGATGGGTCGTCTTCTCTTAAATTCCTCTTCCTTCCTTCCTTCCTTCCTTCCTTCCTTCCTTCCTTCCATCCATCCATTCTTTCCTTCCTTTCTTCCACCAACCCTTCCTTCCTTCCATCCTTCTTTCCTTCCTTCCTTCCTTCCATCCATTCTTTCCTTCCTTCCTTCCTTTCTTCCATCATTCCTTCCTTCCTTCGTTCATTCGTTCCTTCCATCCTTCTTTCCTTCCTTCCTTCCTTTCTTCTATCATTCCTTCCTTCCTTCCTTTGTTCATTCGTTCCTTCCATCCTTCTTTCCTTCCTTCCTTCCTTTCTTCCATCATTCCTTCCTTCCTTCCTTCGTTCATTCGTTCCTTCCATCCTTCTTTCTTTCCTTCCTTCCTTCCTTCATTCGTTCCTTCCATCCTTCCTTCTTTCTTTCCTTCCTTTCTTCTATCCCTTCCTTCCTTCCTTTTTACCCTCTTTCCTTCCTTCCTTCCTTCCTTCCTTCCTTCCTTCTTTCCTTCCTTCCATCCTTCCTTCTTTCTTTCCTTCCTTTCTTCTATCCCTTCCTTCCTTCCTTTTTACCCTCTTTCCTTCCTTCCTTCCTTCCTTCTTTCCTTCCTTCCATCCTTCCTTCTTTCTTTCCTTCCTTTCTTCTATCCCTTCCTTCCTTCCTTTTTACCCTCTTTCCTTCCTTCCATCCTTCCTTCTTTCTTTCCTTCCTTTCTTCTATCCCTTCCTTCCTTCCTTCCTTCCTTCCTTTTTACCCTCTTTCCTTCCTTCCATCCTTCCTTCTTTATTTCCTTCCTTTCTTCTATCCCTTCCTTCCTTCCTTCCTTCCTTCCTTCCTTCCTTCCTTCCTTCCTTTTTACCTTCCGTCCTTCCATCCTTCCTTCTTTCTTTCTTTCTTTCTTTCCTTCCTTTCTTCTATCCCTTCCTTCCTTCCTTCCTTCCTTTTTACCCTCCTTCCTTCCTTCCTTCTTTCCTTCCTTCCATCCTTCCTTCTTTCTTTCCTTCCTTTCTTCTATCCCTTCCTTCCTTCCATCATTCCTTCCTTCGATCATTCTTTCCTTCTTTCATCCCTCCCTCCCTCCCTCCTCTTCTTTCTTTTCTTCCCTCCCTCCTTCCTCCCTTTTGTCTGGCTGTGGATGGTGATGCTGCTGCTGCTGCTGCTGCTGGGCGGGTGGCGGAGCCTGGAAAGAGGGGGAAGGAGAAAGAGAAGAGGGAGGAGGAGGAGGAGAAAGAGGAAGAGGGTGGGCCGGGCATGGGCATGGGCATCCGCCCGCCTGCCTGTGCCGAGGAAGGAGGCAAGCAGGACCATGGAGCTGGGCAAGATGGTAAGGAGGAAGAAGAGAAGGAAGAAGAAGAAGAAGAAGAAGAAGAGAACGAAGAAGAGGAGGAGAGGAAGGCTATCAATGTATTCCTCCGTCCATCCATCCCTCCATCTGGGGATTCTCCTCTTCCTCCTCTTCTTCCCTCCTCCTCCTCCTCCTCTCCTCTTTCTTCTCTTCCTTCTCTCCAAAAAAAGGAAGGAAGGAAGGAAGGAAGGAGAGGGAGGGGTGCTCAAGGCTTTCCTGGGGAAATGGGTGGGTGGGGTTGGGGTGGGGGGTGGGGGGAGGCCGAGGGGAGTCCCTGGCCCTCCCTGATTGGCTGCCGGTGACATCACGGCCGAAATCCCCAATTAGCCCCGGCAGGGAACGAAGGAAGGAAGGATGGAGGGAACGAGGGATGGAAGCAGAGCGTAAAGGAGGGGTGGTAGTGGTGGTATTGGGGGTCTTTGGGTCTTGCCGGGAAATATTATTATCCATGCATTTATGTATGTCTGTATTATAACATTCCTAGAGTTGGAAGGGACCCCGAAAGGCCATCTATCTATCTATCTATCTATCTATTATTATTATTATTATTATTATTATTATTATTATTATTATTATTGTCCTAGAGTTGAAAGGGACCCAAAGGCTATATTATTATTATTATTATTATTATTATTATTATTATTATTGTCCTAGAGTTGAAAGGGACCCCCAAAAGCTATCTATCTATCTATCTATCTATCTATCTATCTATCTATGTATTATTATTATTATTATTATCATCATCATTGAGTTGGAAGGGACCCAAAGGCTATATTATTATTTTTATTATTATTATTATTATTATTATTATTATTATTAGTAGTAGTAGTAGTAGTAGTAGTAGTAGTAGTAGTATTGTCCTAGAGTTGAAAGGGTCCCAAAGGCTATATTATTATTATTATTATTATTATTATTGTCCTAGAGTTGAAAGGGACCCCCAAAGGCCATCTATCTATTATTATTATTATTATTATTATTATTATTGTCCTAGAGTTGAAAGGGACCCAAAGGCTATATTATTATTATTATTATTATTATTATTATTATTATTATTATTATTATTGTCCTCGAGTCGAAAGGGACCCCCAAAGGCCATCTATCTATTATTATTATTACTATTATTATTATTATTATTATTATTATTATTATTATTATTATTGTCCTAGAGTTGAAAGGGACCCAAAGGCTATATTATTATGATTATTATTATTATTATTATTATTGTCCTAGAGTTGAAAGGGACCCCCAAAAGCTATCTATCTATCTATCTATCTATCTATGTATGTATGTATTATTATTATTATCATCATTGAGTTGGAAGGGACCCAAAGGCTATATTATTATTATTATTATTATTATTATTATTATTATTATTATTATTATTATTGTCCTAGAGTTGAAAGGGACCCCCAAAAGCTATCTATCTATCTATCTATCTATCTATGTATTATTATTATTATCATCATCATTGAGTTGGAAGGGACCACAAAGGCTCTTTATTATTATTATTATTATTAGAGTCCTAGAGTTGAAAGGGACCCCCAAAAGCTATCTATTTATCTATGTATGTATTATTATTATTATTATTATCATCATCATTGAGTTGGAAGGGACCCAAAGGCTATATTATTATTGTTGTTGTTATTATTATTATTATTATTATTATTATTATTGTCCTAGAGTTGGAAGGGACCCCCAAAGGCCATCTATCTATGTATCTATCATTTATCTATTATTATTATTATTATTATTATTATTAGAGTCCTAGAGTTGGAAGGGACTCTCAAAGACCATCCATCCATGTATTATTATTATTATTATTATTATTATTATTATTATTATTATTAGAGTCCTAGAGTTGGAAGGGACTCTCAAAGACCATCCATCCATGTATTATTATTATTATTATTATTATTTATTATTAGAGTCCTAGAGTTGGAAGGGACTCTCAAAGACCATCCATCCATGTATTATTATTATTATTATTATTATTATTATTATTATTATTATTATTATTCTAGTCTTAGTGTTGAAAGGTACCCCCAAAGGCTATCTATCTATCTATCTATCTATCTATCTATCTATCTATCTATGTATTATCATCATCATCATCATCATTGAGTTGGAAGGGACCACAAAGGCTATCTATTATTATTATTATTATTATTATTATTATTATTATTATTATTATTATTATTTTATTATGACACAGCAAACAAGATAGACATGTTGGATTTCGTATCACAAGATCACAAGTCGAACACTTCCCAAGTGTCTAGGACTCTGTGATTTATTATTATTATTATTATTATTATTATTATTATTATGACACAGCAAACAAGATAGACATGCTGGATTTCGTATCACAAAATCCCAAGTCGAACACTTCCCAAGTGTCTAGGACTGAGTGATGTATATTATTATTATTATTATTATTATTATTATTATTATTATTATTATTGTCCTAGAGTTGAAAGGGACCCCCAAAGGCCATCTATCTATCTATTATTATTATTATTATTATTATTATTATTATTATTATTATTATTATTATTGTCCTAGAGTTGAAAGGGACCCAAAGGCTATATTATTATTATTATTATTATTATTATTGTCCTCGAGTCGAAAGGGACCCCCAAAGGCCATCTATCTATTATTATTATTATTATTATTATTATTATTATTATTATTATTATTATTATTATTGTCCTAGAGTTGAAAGGGACCCAAAGGCTATATTATTATTATTATTATTATTATTATTATTATTATTGTCCTAGAGTTGAAAGGGACCCCCAAAAGCTATCTATCTATCTATCTATCTATCTATCTATCTATCTATCTATCTATGTATGTATGTATTATTATTATTATTATCATCATTGAGTTGGAAGGGACCCAAAGGCTATATTATTATTATTATTATTATTATTATTATTATTATTATTATTATTATTATTATTATTATTGTCCTAGAGTTGAAAGGGACCCCCAAAAGCTATCTATCTATCTATCTATCTATCTATCTATCTATCTATCTATCTATCTATCTATGTATTATTATTATTATCATCATCATTGAGTTGGAAGGGACCACAAAGGCTCTTTATTATTATTATTATTATTATTATTAGAGTCCTAGAGTTGAAAGGGACCCCCAAAAGCTATCTATTTATCTATGTATGTATTATTATTATTATTATTATCATCATCATTGAGTTGGAAGGGACCCAAAGGCTATATTATTATTGTTGTTGTTATTATTATTATTATTATTATTATTATTATTATTATTGTCCTAGAGTTGGAAGGGACCCCCAAAGGCCATCTATCTATGTATCTATCATTTATCTATTATTATTATTATTATT
>NW_026943818.1:29495210-29535210 GCF_035594765.1 Anolis carolinensis
TGTTATTATTGTTTATACCCTCCAAACGGCTTCTTGTCCCCAGCCCTTTGCTTTGATCCTTTGGGATGGAATAACTATATTATTATTATTGTTATTGTTATTGTTATTATAGATATTATTATGAGAATGAAAATATGTGATTATTATTATTATTATTATTATTATTATTATTATTATTATTATTATTAGACTCCTAGAGTCGGAAGGGACCCCAAATGACCATCCAGTCCAACCCCATTCTGTGTAAAGGAAGATAATATCATCTATGCATTATTATTATTATTATTATTATTATTATTATTATTTATTCTCCTAGAGCTGGAAGGGACCCCCAGGGGCCATCCAATCCAACCCCATTCTGCATAAAGGAAGATAACATTATCTATGTGTTTTTATTATATTTTTATTTATTATTATTTATTCTCCTAGAGCTGGAAGGGACCCCCAGGGGCCATCCAATCCAACCCCATTCTGCATAAAGGAAGATAACATTATCTATGTGTTTTTATTATATTTTTATTTATTATTATTTATTCTCCTAGAGCTGGAAGGGACCCCCAGGGGCCATCCAATCCAACCCCATTCTGCATAAAGGAAGATAACATTATCTATATGTTTTTATTATATTTTTATTTATTATTATTTATTCTCTTAGAGCTGGAAGGGACCCCCAGGGGCCATCCAATCCAACCCCATTCTGCATAAAGGAAGATAACATTATCTATGTGTTTTTATTATATTTTTATTTATTATTATTATTATTCTCCTAGAGCTGGAAGGGACCTCCAGGGGCCATCCAATCCAACCCCTCAGTCTCTCTCTTTCTGTCAGTTTCCAGCTCACCGTGGAGATGTTTGACTACCTGGAGTGTGAACTCACCCTCTTCCAGACAGGTGAGTCTGCCTCCCAGGGGTCAGTGTCTAGACGCTTGTGATGTTGTCGTTGAGGATGATGACGTTGTTGTTGTTGTTGTTGTTGTTCCTTCCAACCTAGTCTTCAGCTCGCTGGACATGTCCCGCTCGGTGTCGGTGACGGCCGCGGGTCAGTGCCGCCTGGCCCCGCTCATCCAGGTCATCCTGGACTCCAGCCACCTCTACGACTACACCGTCAAGCTCCTCTTCAAGCTCCACTCCTGTGAGTGAGCCAGGGAGTGAGGGAGGGAGGGAGTCTCATAATAATAATAATAATAATAATAATAATAATTATTATTATTATTATTATTTACCATATAACAATAATAATTATTATTTACCATCCTTTACCATATAATAATAATAATAATAATTATAATTATTATTATTATTATATGGTAAAGGATAATAATGTAACCTTAAAGGCCTTGATGAGGACTACAAGCTTGTGCAGGATATGGTTGCATTGCAAACTCTAGGAATATAATAATAATAATAATAATAATAATAATAATAATAATAATAATAATAATAATTATTTATATTATCATTTGTTATTATGTATATTATTATTATACAAGCTTGTGCAGGATAAGGTTGCATTGCAAACTCTAGGAATATAATAATGATGATGATGATATAATATTAAAGTCCTTGATGAGGACTACAAGCTTGTGCAGGATATGGTTGCATTGCAAACTCTAGGAATATAATAATGATGATGATGATGATGATGATGATGATGATATAATATTAAAGTCCTTGATGAGGACTACAAGCTTGTGCAGGATATGGTTGCATTGCAAACTCTAGGAATATAATAATGATGATGATGATGATGATATAATATTAAAGTCCTTGATGAGGACTACAAGCTTGTGCAGGATAAGGCTGCATTGCAAACTCTAGGAATATAATAATGATGATGATGATGATGATGATATAATATTAAAGTCCTTGATGAGGACTACAAGCTTGTGCAGGATATGGTTGCATTGCAAACTCTAGGAATATAATAATGATGATGATGATGATGATGATGATGATGATATAATATTAAAGTCCTTGATGAGGACTACAAGCTTGTGCAGGATAAGGCTGCATTGCAAACTCTAGGAATATAATGATGATGATGATGATGATGATATAATATTAAAGTCCTTGATGAGGACTACAAGCTTGTGCAGGATATGGTTGCATTGCAAACTCTAGGAATATAATAATAATAATAATAATAATAATGATTATGATGATGATGATGATGATGATGATGATGTAACCTTAAAGTCCTTGATGAGGACTACAAGCTTGTGCAGGATAAGGCTGCATTGCAAACTCTAGGAATATAATAATGATGATGATGATGATGATATAATATTAAAGTCCTTGATGAGGACTACAAGCTTGTGCAGGATAAGGCTGCATTGCAAACTCTAGGAATATAATAATGATGATGATGATGATGATATAATATTAAAGTCCTTGATGAGGACTACAAGCTTGTGCAGGATAAGGCTGCATTGCAAACTCTAGGAATATAATGATGATGATGATGATGATGATGATGATGATGATGATGATGATGATGATATAAAAGTCCTTGATGAGGACTACAAGCTTGTGCAGGATATGGTTGCATTGCAAACTCTAGGAATATAATAATAATAATAATAATAATAATAATAATAATAATAATAATAATAATAATAATAATAATAATAATCTTGTTTGCTGTGCCATACAACGTTGTTGTGTTGATGATAATAATAATAATAATGTAACCTTAAAGTCCTTGATGAGGACTACGTGCTTGTGCAGGATAAGGCTGCATTGCAAACTCTAGGAATATAATAATAATAATGATGATATGATGATGATGATGATGATATAATATTAGTCCTTGATGAGGACTACAAGCTTGTGCAGGATAAGGTTGCATTGCAAACTCTAGGATTATTATTATTATTATTATTATTATTATTTTATTATGACACAGCAAACAAGATAGATATGCTGAGGTTGCATTGCAAACTCTAGGAATGTTATTATTATTATTATTGTTTTATATGATCATTTGTTGTTGTATATTTATTATTATTAAATGATAATGGATAATAATATAATATTAAAGTCCTTGATGAGGACTGCAAGCTTGTGCAGGATAAGGTTGCATTGCAAACTCTAGGAATATAATAATAATAATAATAATAATAATAATAATAATAATAATAATAATAATAATAATGTAACCTTAAAGTCCTTGATGAGGACTACAAGCTTGTGCAGGATAAGGTTGCATTGCAAACTCTAGGAATATAATAATAATTATGATGATGATGATGATGATATAATATTAGTCCTTGATGAGGACTACAAGCTTGTGCAGGATAAGGATGCATTGCAAACTCTAGGAATATAATAATAATAATAATAATAATAATAATAATAATAATAATAATAATAATAATGTAACCTTAAAGTCCTTGATGAGGACTACTAGCTTGCACAGGATAAGGTTGATGATGATGATGATTATTACTATTATTATTATTATTATTATTATTATTATTATTATATGATCCTAGATAATAAATGCAGTGTTAAAGTCCTTGATGAGGACTACTAGCTTGCACAGGATAAGGTTTGTTGTCTTTCTTGCTTCCCAGGCCTCCCGGCCGAGACGCTCCAGGGCCACCGGGACCGCTTCCTGGAACAGTTCAAAAAGTAGGAATTGATTTGTTTATTTATGTCTATGTATATATATATCTAGATGTATAGATACTAGCTGTGCCCTGCCACACGTTGCTGTGGCCAATGGGAATTGCAGTGAATAGCCTCGCTGCTTCCAACCCTGGTTGCTTCCTGGCTGAGGGAATCCTTTGTTGGAAGGTGTTAGCTGGGCCTGGTTGTTTCCTGTCTGGAATTGCCGTGTCTTTTGAGTGTTGTTTTGTATTTAGTGTTCAGATTTTAGAGATTCTATTGTTCTGTTTTCTTATTCTTATCATTATTACATATGATATACAGTAATGTTATGTATTAATTACTGTATTTACGTATTTTGCACCCAAATACAGTATTATTATTACATTTATTATTTTACTCTATTATTATTTTACTGCATTTATTATTATTATTATTATTATTATTCTTACATTTATTATTTCACTCTATTATTATTATTAAAAGGATACATAAGAACATTTACATTGAAGAAGATGATATTATTGTTGTTACTTTTACATTTATTTTACTCTATTATTATTATTATTATTATTAATAATACATTTATTATTTTACTCTAATTATTATTGCATTTATTATTTTATTGCATTTATTATTATTATTATTCTTACATTTATTATTTCACTCTATTATTATTAAAAGGATACATAAGCACATTTACATTGAAGAAAATGATATTATTGTTGTTACTTTTACATTTATTTTACTCTATTTTTATTAATAATAATACATTTATTATACTCTATTTTAATTATTATTAATACATTTATTATTTTACTCTATTATTACATGTATTATTTTCCTGTATTTATTATTATTATTATTATTATTACATGTATTATTTCACTCTATTATTATTAAAAGATACATAAGCACATTTACACTTACATTTATTATTTTACTGCATTTTTTATTATTATTAAATTTATTATTTCACTCTATTATTATTATTATTAAAGGATACATAAGAACATTTACATTGAAGAAGATGATATTATTGTTGTTACTTTTACATTCATTTTACTCTATTTTTATTATTATTAATAAATTTATTATTTTACTCTATTACATTTATTATTTTACTGCATTTATTATTCTTACATTTATTATTTCACTCTATTATTATTAAATGGATACATAAGCACATTTACACTTACATTTATTATTTTACTGCATTTATGATTATTATTACATTTATTATTTCACTCTATTATTATTAAAAGGATACATAAGCACATTTACACTTACATTTATTATTTTACTGCATTTATTATTCTTACATTTATTATTTCACTCTATTATTATTGTTATTATTATTATTATTATTATTATTAAAAGGATACATAAGCACATTTACATTGAAGAAGATGAAAATAATGATTTAATCAGAGTTGAACAGTCCTATCTTAAGTTACAGTTTGATGTAAAGATTCAAAGACATTTAAACTACTGATGCCCAAATTAATGTAATTTTATTGGTTTCTTGGCTTATACTGGAGTCAATGTTTTCCTAGTTTTTTGGTGGTAAAATGAGGTGCCTGGGCTTATATTCGGGTCGGCTTATACTTGAGTATATACAGTAATTTTATTGGAATCTCGGCTTATACTGGAGTCAATGTTTTCCTAGTTTATTGGTGGTAAAATTAGGTGCCTGGGCTTATATTCGGGTCGGCTTATACTTGAGTATATAGAGTAATTTTATTGGAATCTTGGCTTATACTGGAGTCAGTGTTTTCCTAGTTTTTTGGTGGTAAAATTAGGTGCCTGGGCTTATATTCGGGTCGGCTTATACTTGAGTATATACAGTAATTTTATTGGAATCTCGGCTTATACTGGAGTCAATGTTTTCCTAGTTTATTGGTGGTAAAATTAGGTGCCTGGGCTTATATTCGGGTCGGCTTATACTTGAGTATATAGAGTAATTTTATTGGAATCTTGGCTTATACTGGAGTCAGTGTTTTCCTAGTTTTTTGGTGGTAAAATGAGGTGCCTGGGCTTATATTCGGGTCGGCTTATACTTGAGTATATACAGTAATTTTATTGGTGTCTCGGCTTATACTGGAGTCAATGTTTTCCTAGTTTATTGGTGGTAAAATTAGGTGCCTGGGCTTATATTCGGGTCGGCTTATACTTGAGTATATAGAGTAATTTTATTGGAATCTTGGCTTATACTGGAGTCAGTGTTTTCCTAGTTTTTTGGTGGTAAAATTAGGTGCCTGGGCTTATATTCGGGTCGGCTTATACTTGAGTATATACAGTAATTTTATTGGAATCTCGGCTTATACTGGAGTCAATGTTTTCCTAGTTTATTGGTGGTAAAATTAGGTGCCTGGGCTTATATTCGGGTCGGCTTATACTTGAGTATATAGAGTAATTTTATTGGAATCTTGGCTTATACTGGAGTCAGTGTTTTCCTAGTTTTTTGGTGGTAAAATGAGGTGCCTGGGCTTATATTCGGGTCGGCTTATACTTGAGTATATACAGTAATTTTATTGGTGTCTCGGCTTATACTGGAGTCAATGTTTTCCTAGTTTATTGGTGGTAAAATTAGGTGCCTGGGCTTATATTCGGGTCGGCTTATACTTGAGTATATAGAGTAATTTTATTGGAATCTTGGCTTATACTGGAGTCAGTGTTTTCCTAGTTTTTTGGTGGTAAAATTAGGTGCCTGGGCTTATATTCGGGTCGGCTTATACTTGAGTATATACAGTAATTTTATTGGAATCTCGGCTTATACTGGAGTCAATGTTTTCCTAGTTTTTTGGTGGTAAAATTAGGTGCTATGGCTTATATTCGGGTCGGCTTATACTCGAGTATATAGAGTAATTTTATTAGTATCTCGGCTTATACTGGAGTCAATGTTTTCCTAGTTTTTTGGTGGTAAAATGAGGTGCCTGGGCTTATATTCGGGTCGGCTTATACTTGAGTATATAGAGTAATTTTATTGGTGTCTCGGCTTATACTGGAGTCAATGTTTTCCTAGTTTTTTGGTGGTAAAATTAGGTGCCTGGGCTTATATTCGGGTCGGCTTATACTCGAGCATATACGGTAATTTTATTGGAATCTCGGCTTATACTGGAGTCAATGTTTTCCTAGTTTTTTGGTGGTAAAATTAGGTGCCTGGGCTTATATTCGGGTCGGCTTATACTCGAGTATATACAGTAATTTTATTGGAATCTCAGCTTATACTGGAGTCAATGTTTTCCCAGTTTATTTGTGGTAAAATGAGGTACTATGGCTTATATTCGGGTCGGCTTATACTTGAGTATATAGAGTAATTTTATTGGTGTCTCGGCTTATACTGGAGTCAATGTTTTCCTAGTTTTTTGGTGGTAAAATGAGGTGCCTGGGCTTATATTCGGGTCGGCTTATACTTGAGTATATAGAGTAATTTTATTGGTGTCTCGGCTTATACTGGAGTCAATGTTTTCCTAGTTTTTTGGTGGTAAAATTAGGTGCCTGGGCTTATATTCGGGTCGGCTTATACTTGAGTATATAGAGTAATTTTATTGGTGTCTCGGCTTATACTGGAGTCAATGTTTTCCTAGTTTTTTGGTGGTAAAATGAGGTGCCTGGGCTTATATTCGGGTCGGCTTATACTTGAGTATATAGAGTAATTTTATTGGTGTCTCGGCTTATACTGGAGTCAATGTTTTCCTAGTTTTTTGGTGGTAAAATGAGGTGCCTGGGCTTATATTCGGGTCGGCTTATACTTGAGTATATAGAGTAATTTTATTGGTGTCTCGGCTTATACTGGAGTCAGTGTTTTCCTAGTTTTTTGGTGGTAAAATTAGGTGCCTGGGCTTATATTCGGGTCGGCTTATACTTGAGTATATAGAGTAATTTTATTGGTGTCTCGGCTTATACTGGAGTCAATGTTTTCCTAGTTTTTTGGTGGTAAAATTAGGTGCCTGGGCTTATATTCGGGTCGGCTTATACTCGAGCATATACGGTAATTTTATTGGTGTCTCGGCTTATACTGGAGTCAATGTTTTCCTAGTTTTTTGGTGGTAAAATGAGGTGCCTGGGCTTATATTCGGGTCGGCTTATACTTGAGTATATAGAGTAATTTTATTGGTGTCTCGGCTTATACTGGAGTCAATGTTTTCCTAGTTTTTTGGTGGTAAAATTAGGTGCCTGGGCTTATATTCGGGTCGGCTTATACTCGAGCATATACGGTAATTTTATTGGAATCTCGGCTTATACTGGAGTCAATGTTTTCCTAGTTTTTTGGTGGTAAAATTAGGTGCCTGGGCTTATATTCGGGTCGGCTTATACTCGAGTATATACAGTAATTTTATTGGAATCTCAGCTTATACTGGAGTCAATGTTTTCCCAGTTTATTTGTGGTAAAATGAGGTACTATGGCTTATATTCGGGTCGGCTTATACTTGAGTATATAGAGTAATTTTATTGGTGTCTCGGCTTATACTGGAGTCAATGTTTTCCTAGTTTTTTGGTGGTAAAATGAGGTGCCTGGGCTTATATTCGGGTCGGCTTATACTTGAGTATATAGAGTAATTTTATTGGTGTCTCGGCTTATACTGGAGTCAATGTTTTCCTAGTTTTTTGGTGGTAAAATTAGGTGCCTGGGCTTATATTCGGGTCGGCTTATACTTGAGTATATAGAGTAATTTTATTAGTATCTCGGCTTATACTGGAGTCAATGTTTTCCTAGTTTTTTGGTGGTAAAATGAGGTGCCTGGGCTTATATTGGGGTCGGCTTATACTCGAGTCTATCCCTTTTTCTCCTTCTGTGCCTTTCTCAGGCTGAAGGAGCTTTTCTATCGGTCCAGCAACCTCCAGTATTTCAAGCGGCTCATCCAGATCCCGCACTTGCCCGAGGTGAGCCTCCCCTCCCCTCCCGCGCAAGGCGCCCGTCCTCATCGAGGGAGGGCTCGCTCACTCGCTGGGGCAGGCAGAGGCGTCAGCCCCACTCTCCCCCTCCCGTTCCAGAACCCGCCCAACTTCCTGCGCGCCTCGGCCCTGTCGGAGCACATCAGCCCCGTGGTGGTCATCCCGGCGGAGGCCTCGTCCCCGGACAGCGAGCCCATCATGGACCTGGCCGAGGCCGAGAACGCTTCCCAGCAGGTCAGCAAAACCCTTCCCATTACAACTGCAAACAAACAACCTTCCTCTGCTAAACAAAATATATATAGATTTTTGTAGTCCTTGGCAGCTCGAAGAACACGGTTCCTCAGTCTAACAGCTGAGTAACCTGTGTGCCATGACGCAATATTTTTGTGTGTGTGTGTGTATATATATATTTGTAGTCCTTGGCAGCCCAAAGACACGGTTCCTCAGTCTAACAGCTGAGCAACCTGTGTGCCATGACGCAATTTGTGTGTGTGTGTGTGTGTGTGTGTGTGTGTGTGTGTATATATATATATATTTGTAGTCCTTGGCAGCCCAAAGACACGGTTCCTCAGTCTAACAGCTGAGCAACCTGTGTGCCATGACGCAAATTTTTTTTTTGTGTATATATATATATATATATATATATATTTGTAGTCCTTGGCAGCCCAAAGACACGGTTCCTCAGTCTAACAGCTGAGCAACCTGTGTGCCATGACGCAATTTTGTGTGTGTGTGTGTGTGTGTGTGTGTATATATATATATATATATTTGTAGTCCTTGGCAGCCCAAAGACACGGTTCCTCAGTCTAACAGCTGAGCAACCTGTGTGCCATGACGCAAATTTTTTTTTTGTGTATATATATATATATATATATATATTTGTAGTCCTTGGCAGCCCAAAGACATGGTTCCACGGTTCCTCAGTCTAACAGCTGAGCAACCTGTGTGCCATGACGCAAATTTTTTTGTGCCATTACGCGAATTCTTATTTGGCACGGTTCTTCGGTCTTAACAACCGAGTAACCTGCGTGCCATTACGCGAATTCCTATTTGGCACGGTTCTTCAGTCTAACAGTCTAGTGCAGTCAGTCTAACAGTTAAATAAATAACAACCCAGTAACCCGCGTTCCATTACACGAATTCCTATTTGGCACGGTTCTTCAGTCTAACAGTCTAGTGCATTCAGTCTAACAGTCAAATAAATAACAACCCAGTAACCTGTGTGCCATTACGCGAATTCTTATTTGGCACGGGTTCTTCGGTCTTAACAACCGAGCAACCTGCGTGCCATTACGCGAATTCCTATTTGGCGCGGTTCTTCGGTCTTAACAACCGAGTAATCTGTGTGCCATTACACGAATTCCTATTTGGCGCGGTTCTTCGGTCTTAACAACCGAGTAACCTGCGTGCCATTACACGAATTCCTATTTGGCGTGGTTCTTCGGTCTTAACAACCGAGTAACCTGCGTGCCATTACGCGAATTCCTATTTGGCGCGGTCCTTCAGCCTAACAACCGAGTAACCTGCGTGCCATTATGCGAATTCTTATTTGGCACGGTCCTTCAGCCTAACAACCCATTAACCCGCGTGCCATTACGCCAGTTCTTACGACACAAATTCCCACATCTCCTTCCTTCCTTCCTTCCTTGCAGAGCCTCTTTGACAACAAGTTTGACGACATCTTCGGCACCTCCTTCGGGAGCGGGCCCTTCAACTTCAACGCCCAGAACGGGATGAGCCGGGACGAGAAGTGAGTGAGCGAGCGAGCTGAGTGGGTGCCGGACGGCTAAGCGGGAAGGACATGGGAATTATGCCCTTCCTGTTTGCAGGGACCGCCTGATTGAGCATCTGCAGAGAGAGATCGCCTCCCTCAAAGAGGAGCTGAGCAGCTTCCGGGCGGAGGTAAAAGTGCGTGGGCGGCCGTGAGGGTGAGAGGCGGGCCCGCTTGTGCGTGCGTGTGTCTGTCGTGACTCCCGCCGTGGCTTCCTTCCGGCAGAGCCAGTGTGTGGGGGTGCAGCTGCGCGGGCGCGTGAGCGAGCTGGAGGCGGAGCTGGCGGAGGAGCGGCACCGGACGCGGCGGGCCCTGGACGAGGGAGAGTTCCTGCGCGCGGAGGCCGAGGACCTCAAGCGCCGGCACCACGACACCCAGCGCGCCCAGCGCAGCCTCACCGAGATCGAGCGTGAGTGCCTGCACGCCATTCAGAGGCAGCATCCCCATAACAATAATATAATAATAATAATAATAATAATAATAATAATAATAATAATAATATCTATATATATAAAAGGGTAATGGCGTTTCGGCCTAGGACAAAACAACAAAACTGCACATCCCAGAAACACTAAACATGGCAGCACGACCCCTCATCCAGGCCTCTACGTTCATACAACAGAAAGCTCCAGCTACTCCAGAAAACAGCCAGGCTTTGAGACTGCAAGGCTATTCCACCTGGCACCACGACACCCAGCGCGCCCAGCGCAGCCTCACCGAGATCGAGCGTGAGTGCCTGCACGGCATTCAGAGGCAGCATCCCCATAACAATAATATAATAATAATAATAATAATAATAATAATAATAATAATAATAATAATAATAATATCTATATATATAAAAGGGTAATGACGTTTCGGCCTAGGACAAAACAACAAAACTGCACATCCCAGAAACACTAAACTTGGCAGCACGACCCCTCGTCCATGCCTCTACGTTCATACAACAGAAAGCTCCAGCTACTCCAGAAAACAGCCAGGCTTTGAGACTGCAAGGCTATTCCACCTGGCCAATAAAGGCAACACAGCAACGCGTGGCCGGGCAAAGATAGTAATATTATAATATGATAGCAAAATGTAATAATAGTATAATAGCACCACGACACCCAGCGCGCCCAGCGCAGCCTCACCGAGATCGAGCGTGAGTGCCTGCATGGCATTCAGAGGCAGCAGCATCATCATAACTATTATTATTATTATTATTATTATTTTATTATGACACAGCAAACAAGATAGACATGCTGGATTTCGTATCACAAAACCACAAGTCGAACACTTCCCAAGTGTCTAGGACTGTGTGATGTATATTATTATTATTATTATTATTATTATTATTATTATTATTATTATTATTACTATTATTATCATTAAATTATTATAATTATTATAATATTATTATTATTGTTATTATTATTATGACACAGCAAACAAGATAGATATGCTGGATTTCGTATCACGAAATCACAAGTCGAACACTTCCCAAGTGTCTAGGACTGTGTGATGTATATTATTATTATTATTATTATTATTATTATTATTATTGTATTATTATCATTATTACTATTATTATCATTAAATTATGATAATAATAATAATTATTATTATTATTATTATTTTATGACACAGCAAACAAGATAGACATGCTGGATTTCATATCACGAAATCACAAGTCGAACACTTCCCAAGTGCCTAGGACTGTGTGATGTATATTATTATTATTATTATTATTATTATTATTATTATTATTATTATTATTATTATTATTTTATTATTGTTGTTGTATTATTATCATTATATTATTATCATTATATTATTATTATTATTATTATTATTATTATTATTATGACACAGCAAACAAGATAGATATGCTGGATTTCGTATCACAAAATCACAAGTCGAACACTTCCCAAGTGCCTAGGACTGTGTGATGTATATTATTATTATTATTATTATTATTATTATTATTATTATTATTATTTTATGACACAGCAAACAAGATAGACATGCTGGATTTCGTATCACAAAATCACAAGTCGAACACTTCCCAAGTGCCTAGGACTGTGTGATGTATATTATTATTATTATTATTATTATTATTATTATTATTATTATTATTGTATTATTATCATTATTAATATTATTATCATTATATTATTATTATTTTATTATTATTATTATTATTATTATTATTATTATTTTATTATGACCCACAAACAAGATAGACATGCTGGATTTCGTATCACAAAATCACAAGTCGAACACTTCCCAAGTGTATAGGATTATTATTATTATTATTATTATTATTATTATAATTTTATTGTATGACGCAAGATAGATATGCTGAATTCCGTATCACAAAATCACAAGTCGAACACTTCCCAAGTGCCTAGGACTGTGTGATGTATATTATTATTATTATTATTATTATTATTATTATTGTATTATTATCATTATTAATATTATTATCATTATATTATTATTATTATATTATTATTATTTTATTATTATTATTATTATTTTATGAAACAGCAAACAAGATAGACATGCTGGATTTCGTATCACAAAATCACAAGTTGAACACTTCCCAAGTGTATAGGATTATTATTATTATTATTATTATTATAATTTTATTGTATGACACAGCAAACAAGATAGATATGCTGGATTCCGTATCACAAAACCACAAGTCGAACACTTCCCAAGTGTCTAGGACTCTGTGATTTATTATTATTATTATTATTATTATTATTATTATTATTATTATTATTGTATTATTATCATTATTATAATAATAATAATATAATAATTATAATAATATAATGATAATAACAGTAATAATGATTATAATACAATAATAATAATAATAATAATAATAATAATAATAATAATACACACACAGTCCTAGACACTTGGGAAGAGTTCGACTTGTGGTTTTGTGATACGAAATCCAGCATATCTATCTTGTTTGCTGTGTCATACAATAATAATAAGGGCCACCCAGGCCTCCTTCCCGCCAGGTAGGAAAGCCACAACCTAATCTCCCCCAACAGATGTCCACCCAGAAGCCTCTCTGACGCAGAGAGTTCCCCAGCTGAACAGGGTGTGGGATCTCTTTCTTCTCCCCTTCAGGGAAGGCGCAGGCGACGGAGCAGCGCTACGCGAAGCTGAAGGAGAAGTACAGCGAGCTGGTGCAGGGCCACGCGGAGCTCCTGCGCAAGGTATACGGGGAAGGGGGGGTGGAGTGTCCCTGCGTTGGGGTCGTGCGGGGCCACTGACCGCTGCCTCTTCCCTTCCGGCCAGAACGCGGAGGTGACCAAGCAGGTGACGGCGGCCCAGCAGGCCCAGGGGGAGGCCCAGCGGGACCAGCGGGAGGCCCAGCGAAAGGTCAGATTAATTAAATTGAGGCTCGTGTCAATATCAAAAATAGCCACTAGGTGGCATTCGGATATTTTTTTTTACCAAATTAATTAAATTGAGGATCCTGTCAATACCGAAAATAGCCACTAGGTGGCATTCGGATTTTTTGTTTTGTTTTTACCGAATTAATTAAATTGAGGCTCGTGTCAGTATCAAAAATAGCCACTAGGTGGCATTCGGATTTTTTGTTTTTACCGAATTAATTAAAATGAGGATCCTGTCAATACCGAAAATAGCCACTAGGTGGCATTCGGAATTTTTTGTTTTGTTTTTACCGGATTAATTAAATTGAGGCTCGTGTCAATATCGAAAATAGCCCCTAGGTGGCGTTCGGAATTTTTTTTATATTTACCGTTACCATAGATTGATTGATTGATTCATTAATTAAATTGATGCTCGTGTCAATATCGAAAATAGCCACTAGGTGGCATTCGGAATTTTTTTTATATTTACCGTTACCATAGATTGATTGATTGATTCATTAATTAAATTGATGCTCGTGTCAATATCGAAAATAGCCACTAGGTGGCGTTCGGAATATTTTTTATATTTACCGTTACCATAGATTGATTGATTGATTCATTAATTAAATTGATGCTCGTGTCAATATCGAAAATAGCCACTAGGTGGCGTTCGGAATATTTTTTATATTTACCGTTACCATAGATTGATTGATTGATTCATTAATTAAATTGATGCTCGTGTCAATATCGAAAATAGCCACTAGGTGGCATTCGGAATTTTTTTTATATTTACCGTTACCGTAGATTGATTGATTGATTCATTAATTAAATTGATGCTCGTGTCAATACCGAAAATAGCCACTAGGTGGCATTCGGAATTTTTTTTATATTTACCGTTACCATAGATTGATTGATTAATTAATTAATTAAATTGAGGCTCATGTCAATATCGAAAATAGCCACTAGGTGGCATTCGGAATTTTTTTTATATTTACCGTTACCATAGATTGATTGATTAATTAATTAATTAAATTGAGGCTCATGTCAATAGCGAAAATAGCCACTAGGTGGCATTCAGAATTTTTTTTATATTTACCATTACCATAGATTGATTGATTAATTAATTAATTAAATTGAGGCTCGTGTCAATATCGAAAATAGCCACTAGGTGGCATTCGGAATTTTTTTACCATTACCATGGATTGATTGATTGATTAATTAATTAAACCTCATGCCAATATTGAAAATAGCCACTAGGCGGTGTTTGGATTTTTTTATTGTTTTTACCGCTACCGTAGTATTGATTGATTAATTAATTAATTGAGGCTCGTGTCAATATCAAAAATAGCCACTAGGTGGCGTTCAGATTTTTTTGTTTTTGTTTTTACCGTTGCCATAGATTAATCAATTAATTGCTCGTGTCAATATTGAAAATAGCCACTAGGTGGCATTTGGATTTTTTTTTTTAATTTTTACCGTTAGCATAGATGAACGAATTAAGTAATTAGGGTTTTGTGTTAATATCGAAAAAGGCCACTAGGTGGCGTTTTGAATTTTTTAATTGTTTTTAATGTTACCATAGATGGATGGATTGATTGATTGATTAATTAAGGCTCGTGTCGATATCGAAAAAGGCCACAAGGTGGCTTTTGGATATTTTTTTATATATAAAAACTGTAGGCAAATTAATCCTTGGTAATTAATTAATTGCAGACCCAGGAGCAGGGGGAAGTGCTGGAGGCCTTGCGGAGGGAACTGATGTCCAGCCGGGCGGAAGCGCAGGCCATGCGCGGCACCTTGGACTCCACCGCACAGGTGTGCCACACATACACACACCTTTGTGTCTTTGTGTCGGGTTGTACAAGTCACAAAAGACTAAATCGGAAGGTGGGAAAAGGGCCGGGATGTCTATGGAAGCAACTCGCAGTAGACATCTTGCCTCTCTCCATGCTCACAGGAGGAGGAGAAGAGAGGCTGGGCATGTGCTCGGGAAAAGGAGGCGTGTCCCTGAGGAGTGTCCGTCAAAGGAGGAAGGAAGAGAGGGGCATTTGAATAAAAAGGGGTGTGTCATCTAACAAGGAAGGGGATAGGCAGAGAGAAGGGAGGCATTTGAATAAAGGGGCGTGTCCCAGGGGGCATTTGAATAAAGGGGCGTGTCCCAGGGGGCATTTGAATAAAAGGGGCGTGTCCCAGAGAAGGTCATTTGAATAAAAAGGGGTGTGCCTAACAAGGAAGGGGATAGGCAGAGAGAAGGAAGGCATTTGAATAAAGGGGCGTGTCCCAGAGGGGGCATTTGAATAAAAGGGGGCGTGTCCCAGAGAGGGTAGAGAGGGGAATTTGAATAAAAGGGGGCGTGTCATCTAACAAGGAAAGGGGATAGGAGGAGAGAAGAGAGGTATTTGAATAAAAGGGGGCGTGTCCCAGAGGGGCATTTGAATAAAAGGGGGCGTGTCCCAGAGAGGGCAGTGAGGGACATTTGAATAAAAAGGGGTGTGTCATCTAACAAGGAAAGGGGATAGGAGGAGAGAAGAGAGGCATTTGAATAAAAGGGGGCGTGTCCCAGAGGGGCATTTGAATAAAAAGGGGCGTGTCCCCAAACAAGGAAGGGGATAGGCAGAGAGGAGGGAGGCATTTGAATAAAGGGGCGTGTCCCAGAGGGGCATTCGGATAAAAAGGGGGCGTGTACCAGATGGGCATTTGAATAAAAGGGGGCGTGTCCCAGAGGGGCATTTGAATAAAAAGGGGTGTGTCATCTAACAAGGAAAGGGGATAGGAGGAGAGAAGAGAGGCATTTCAATAAAAGGGGGCGTGTCCCAGAGGGGCATTTGAATAAAAAGGGGCGTGTCCCCAAACAAGGAAGGGGATAGGCAGAGAGGAGGGAGGCATTTGAATAAAGGGGCGTGTCCCAGAGGGGCATTCGGATAAAAAGGGGGCGTGTACCAGATGGGCATTTGAATAAAAAGGGGCGTGTCCCCAAGACGGAAGGGGATAGGAGGGCCGGCCCAAGGTAATTTTCAAGCGTAGGCGAACAGAATCACTGAAAAATAAAAGCGTTGGATAAGCGAAAATGTTGGATCATGAGGAGGGATTAAGGAAAAGCCTAAATCAAGATCAACACTCTGAAAACAGGGGAAATCCAGACAGGAAACAATCAGGGCCAGCTCACAAGGATGAAATTGCCTTGTTTGACTCGCGGTTGAACCGCCTCTGGGAGGGAGGCGTGTCCGTAAGAGGGTAGCGAGGGGCATTTGAATAAAAGGGGGCGTGTCTTCCTCCCGCAGTCGGAGGCGGAGCAGAGCACCCGCGTGGCCGCCTTGCAGGGCGAGCGCTCGGCGCTGGCGGAGACGGTGGCCCAGAGGGACCAAGAAGCGGCCGCCCTGGAGGCCGAAGTCCGGCAGCTGAAGGCCAGGCTGCAAGACCAGAGCCAGGCCGCCCTGGAGCTGCGGGACCGCCTGGCGGAGAAGGTAGTGGCCGCACGGGGGCCCCAGAGGGCATCTAGTCCCGCCCCTTCCATCCCAAGGCACAACCAAAGCCCTCCCAACAGATGGCCATCCAGACATAGATAGGATAGATAAATACGCTGTACTCTATGATATGTCAATGTAAGCTTATTCACAATGCTGACAAAGGGGTTATGGGCCCAGCACGCTTCCGCATGTTATTATTATTATTATTATTATTATTATTATTATTATTAGTATAGTTATCATAGAATCCTAGAATTGGAAGGGACCCCCACAGGGCATCCCTGTAGCTGGGAAGTCAAGGCACAACCAAAGCCCTCCCAACAGATGGCCATCCAGACATAGATAGGATAGATAAATACGCTGTACTCTATGATATGTCCATGTAAGCTTATTCACAATGCTGACAAAGGGGTTATGGGCCCAGCGTGCTTCCGCATATTATTATTATTATTATTATTATTAGTATAGTTATCATAGAATCCTAGAATTGGAAGGGACCCCCACAGGACATCCCTGTAGCCGGGAAGTCAAGGCACAACCAAAGCCCTCCCAACAGACGGCCATCCAGACATAGATAGGATAGATAAATACGCTGTACTCTATGATATGTCAATGTAAGCTTATTCACAATGCTGACAAAGGGGTTATGGGCCCAGCACGCTTCCGCATGTTATTATTATTATTATTATTATTAGTATAGTTATCATAGAATCCTAGAATTGGAAGGGACCCCCACAGGACCTCCCTGTAGCTGGGAAGTCAAGGCACAACCAAAGCCCTCCCAACAGATGGCCATCCAGACATAGATAGGATAGATAAATACGCTGTACTCTATGATGTATCTATCTATGATACGTCAATATAAGCTTATTCACAACGCTGACAAAGGGGGGTTATGGGCCCAAAGGCACAACCAAAGCCCTCCCAACAGACGGCCATCCAGACATAGATAGGATAGATAAATACGCTGTACTCTATGATATGTCAATGTAAGCTTATTCACAACGCTGACAAAGGGGTTATGGGCCCAGCACGCTTCCGCATGTTGTTATTATTATTATTATTAGTATAGTTATCATAGAATCCTAGAATTGGAAGGGACTCCCAAAGGGTATCCGGGAAGTCAAGGCACAACCAAAGCCCTCCCAACAGACAGCCATCCAGACATAGATGGGATAGATAAATACGCTGTACTCTATGATGTATCTATCTATGATAGGTCAATGTAAGCTTACTAGCTGTGCCCGGCCACGCGTTGCTGTGGCAAAGTGGTGGTGGTATTGGTTAAAAATTGTTGTGTAATTTTTATTTGACGTTATTTGTATTTTTCTATTAATTTTATTGTAAGTTAAATTTTTATTTATTATATTTTATTATTTTCTTGTATTATTTTTAGTTATTTTCTGTTATTATAGTATTTTGTTGTGTTAATTTTTAGTGTTTTTAATTATTTTTTTATTGGGTTGCCAGGAGACCAAGTTGGAGGAGCTTAGCCTTCTAACTGGCAGCAATTGGATAAAAGCAATGATTCCTCTCTCCCTCTAATTAGGACTTTATTTTTCTTTTCTTTTTGTTGTATCAACCTAGAGGCGTGGATGATGGGTTGTGTTGTCAAATTTCAAGGTTGGGGGGCCTGTAGTTTTGTTGTTTTGTGGGTCGCCGTGATGCCATCACTCTTTTATATATATAGACTAGCTGTGCCCGGCCACGCGTTGCTGTGGCGTTGTCTGGTGGTGTTGGTGAGAAATTGTTGAGGTCGTGGTGGTATTGAATGTCTGTTGTATGGTTGTCTTGATGTTTAGTATGCATTTGGTTGTTTGTGTCCTGTGAAAGTGGTGAGGGTAGAGGGGGTCTATGTCCCTGTGTAGTATTGTATAGTATTTATATGTTGTCCATGTGTTGTGAATGCTTGGATTGTGTCCTGCTGCATAGTAGAAAGGGTTGGGCTGGATGGCGCTTAGGGGTCTCTCCAAACTCTTGTGCCTGTCCCCTGGGCTGAGTAGGTTGCTAGGAGACCAAGTGGGCGGAACTTAGCCTTGTAACTGGCAGCAATTGGATAAAAACAATTATTCCTCTCTCTCTCTAATTAGGACTTTATTTTTCTTTTCTTTTTGTTGTATCAATCTAGAGGCGTGGATGATGGGTTGTGTTGTCAAATTTTGAGGTTGGGGGGCCTGTAGTTTTGTTGTTTTGTGGGTCGCCGTGATGCCATCACTCTTTTATATATATAGACTAGCTGTGCCCGGCCACACGTTGCAGTGGCGAAGTCTGGTGGTATGAGAAATAAAGTATTGAGGAATTGGTGGTAGTTAAGGTAAAGGGTCTGCTGGGCTGAGTGGGTTGCTTGGAGACCAAGTTGGAGGAGCTTAGCCTTCTAACTGGCAGCAATTGGATAAAAACAATTATTCCTCTCCCTCTAATTAGGACTTTATTTTTCTTTTCTTTTTGTTGTATCAACCTAGAGGCGTGGATGATGGGTTGTGTTGTCAAATTTCGAGGTTGGGGGGCCTGTAGTTTTGTTGTTTTGTGGGTCGCCATGATGCCATCACTCTTTTATATATTTAGATTGACAACGCTGACAAAGGGGTTATGGGCCCAGCACGCTTCCGCATGTTATTATTATTATTATTAGTAGTAGTAGCAGTAGTATAGTTATCATAGAATCCTAGAATTGGAAGGGACCCCCAAAGGGCATCCAGCCCAACGCCTTGTAGCCGTCCGAGAAGTCAAGGCACAACCAAAGCCCTCCCAACAGATGGTCACCCATAGTACAAGTTTCTCAGCATGGGCGTGGGTGGGTGGCCTTCTCACCCCGGCTCGTTCTGCCCCCAGGAAAGCGAGGCGGAGGCCCTGGGTGGACGTCTCCGTGACCAGCCGTGGGCCATACTTGGTTGCGCCGCCAGAGAGGCCCAGCAAGTGGTGCAAGAGGCCCTCGGCCGCCTGGACGACCCCGCTCACGCCGGCTGCACCAGCTCCGCAGGTCAGACCATAATAATAATAATAATAATAATAATAATAATAAATGTCCTGCCAAGGCCGGTCCTCTGATGTCCAGTCTCTCCACAGACTACCTTCTCTCCCGGACCCTGGCGGCTTCCGAGGGCACCGACCGGCTAGAGGAGGCCTGTGGTCAGTTCCTTGCTGACCAGTCAGGTGAGACATTGTTATTTGTTATTATTACATGATTATTTGTTGTTGTTATTATGACACAGCAAACAAGATAGATTTGCTGGATTCCGTATCACAAAATCACAAGTCGAACACTTCCCAAGTGTCTAGGACTGTGTGATGTATTATTATTATTATTATTATTATTATTATTATTATTATTATTATTATTATTATTAATATTATTATTTTATGACACAGCAAACAAGAGAGACATGCTGGATTCCGTATCACAAAATCACAAGTCGAACACTTCCCAAGTGTCTAGGACTGTGTGATGTATTATTATTATTATTATTATTATTATTATTATTATTATTATTATTATTATTATTTTATGACACAGCAAACAAGATAGATATGCTGGATTCCGTATCACAAAACCACAAGTCGAACACTTTCCAAGTGTCTAGGACTCTGTGATTTATTATTATTATTATTATTATTATTATTATTATTATTTTATGACACAGCAAACAAGATAGATATGCTGGATTCCGTATCACAAAATCACAAGTCGAACACTTCCCAAGTGTCTAGGATTGTGTGATGTATTATTATTATTATTATTATTATTATTATTATTATTATTATTATTATTTTATGACACAGCAAACAAGAGAGACATGCTGGATTCCGTATCACAAAATCACAAGTCGAACACTTCCCAAGTGTCTAGGACTCTGTGATGTATTATTATTATTATTATTATTATTATTATTATTATTATTATTATTATTATTAATATTATTATTTTATGACACAGCAAACAAGAGAGACATGCTGGATTCCGTATCACAAAATCACAAGTCGAACACTTCCCAAGTGTCTAGGACTGTGTGATGTATTATTATTATTATTATTATTATTATTATTATTATTATTATTATTATTATTTTATGACACAGCAAACAAGATAGATATGCTGGATTCCGTATCACAAAACCACAAGTCGAACACTTTCCAAGTGTCTAGGACTCTGTGATTTATTATTATTATTATTATTATTATTATTATTATTATTATTATTATTATTATTTTATGACACAGCAAACAAGATAGACATGCTGGATTCCGTATCACAAAATCACAAGTCGAACACTTCCCAAGTGTTTAGGACTGTGTGATTTATTTTCAGATTATTATTATTATTATTATTATTGACACAAAAACATAGTGTAACACAGCAAATGAGATGTATATGCTGGATTTCATATATTATTGTTATTATTACTATTACTATTATTATTATTTTATGACACAGCAAACAAGATAGATATGCTGGATTTCGTATCACTGAATCACAAGTCTAACACTTCCGAAGTGTATTATTATTATCTTATTATTATTATTATTATTATTATGAAACAGCAAACAAGATAGAAATGCTGGATTTCGTATCACAAAACCACTAGTCAAACACTTCCCAAGTGTCTAGGACTGTGTGATGTATTATTTTCGGATGATGCGTGCAGATCCCAGTCGGGTGGCCTTGTGCAGGTGGCAGATCGTGATTTGTTTAGGTCTTCTTATCAGCTTTTCCTTCAATTTTGTCAAGGAACTTTCCATGCAATGTTTTGTTGTGCCAGCTGTCAGCTCTAGTTTGTAGTGCGGTTTTCTTGTACTGGTATTATTATTATTATTAATTATTATCAGCTTTTCCTTCAATTTTGTCAAGGAACTTTCCATGCAATGTTTTGTTGTGCCAGCTGTCAGCTCTAGTTTGTAGTGCGGTTTTCTTGTACTGGTATTATTATTATTATTATTATTATTATTATTATTATTATTATTATCAGCTTTTCCTTCAATTTTTTTCAAGGAACTTTCCATGCAATGTTTTGTTGTGCCAGCTGCCAGCTCTAGTTTGTAGTGCGGTTTTCTTGTACTGGTTTTTTGTCTGCTGTGCTTTGAGGAGTTTCTGATTTTTGACTTCACTCAAAGCAGGTTCTTTGCTTTGCTTTACATATTCTGCCAGGGCATGTTCTTCTCCTTTGACGGCTTGTTTTACTTGTGCCAGCTGTCAGCTCTAGTTTGTAGTGCGGTTTTCTTGTACTGGTTTTTTGTCTGATGTGCTTTGAGGAGTTTCTGATTTTTGCCTTCAATCAAATTATTATTATTATTATTATTACTATTAGTAGTAGTAGTAGTATGATGATGATGATGATTACAATTACTACTACTACTACTACTATCGTTATTATGATGATGGTTAATATTGATATTATTGTTGTGTTTATTGTTGTCGTTGTTGTTGTTTTTTCCGGCAGACGTGAGTGTCCTGCTGCCGTGCGTCTCCCGCTTGGCCCACCTCCTGGCCGACGCCATCCTCCAGGCCAGCGCCACCTCGCACATGACCCCCATGGAGCCCGCTGACCGTGAGGGACCCTCCTTGGGGGACAGGTGGGGGGCGGGGCCTCTCGGTGACTCCGCCCCCTTGTGACCCCTGTCTTTTTCAGGGCTGCTGGAGGCCGGGCGGGAGTGCGGGGCCGAGGCACTGGCCTTCCTGGCGGGACTGGAGGACCGGGAGAGCCTGGAGCGGAATGACCCCACCGCCCTCCGGACACGCCTCCACCACATCGCCACCATCGGAGAGGTCAGTCCTCGCCTGGGAGAAGTCTCATAGTTATAACAATAGTAATAATAATAATAATAATAATAATAATAGATGATATATGGTAGTGGTGGTGGTGATGACGATAATAATAATCATAGTCATAACTGGTGATGATATATGATAGTGGTGGTGATTATCACGATAATAATAATAATAGGTGATGATATATGGTAGTAGTGGTGGTGATGACGATAATAATAATAATAATTATTATTATTATCGTTAATATATGGTAGTGATGGTGGTGATGATGATGATAATATTAATAATAATAATAGGTGATGATATATGGTAGTGGTGGTGGTGATGACGATAATAATAATAATAATAATTATCGTCAATATATGGTAGTGATGGTGGTGATGATGATGATAATATTAATAATAATAATAGGTGATGATATATGGTAGTGGTGGTGGTGATGACAATAATAATAATAATAATAATAGGTGATGATATATGGTAGTGGTGGTGGTGATGACAATAATAATAATAATAATAATAATAATAATAATAATAGATGATATATGGTAGTGGTGGTGGTGATGACGATAATAATAATCATAGTCATAATTGGTGATGATATATGATAGTGGTGGTGATTATCACGATAATAATAATAGGTGAATGATATATGGTAGTGATGACGATAATAATAATAATAATAATTATTATTATTATTATCGTTAATATATGGTAGTGATGGTGGTGATGATGATGATAATATTAATAATAATAATAGGTGATGATATATGGTAGTGGTGGTGGTGATGACAATAATAATAATAATAATAATAATAATAATAGATGATATATGGTAGTGGTGGTGGTGATGACAATAATAATCATAGTCATAATTGGTGATGATATATGATAGTGGTGGTGATTATCACGATAATAATAATAGGTGATGATATATGGTAGTAGTGGTGGTGATGACGATAATAAGTGAATGATATATGGTAGTGATGAAGATAATAATAATTATTATTATTATCGTAAATATATGGTAGTGATGGTGGTGATGATGATGATAATATTAATAATAATAATAGGTGATGATATATGGTAGTGGTGGTGATGATGAGAATAATAATAATAATAATAATAATAATAATAGATGATATATGGTAGTGGTGGTGGTGATGACGATAATAATAATCAGTCATAATTGGTGATGATATATGATAGTGGTGGTGATTATCACGATAATAATAATAGGTGAATGATATATGGTAGTAGTGGTGGTGATGACGATAATAAGTGAATGATATATGGTAGTGATGAAGATAATAATAATTATTATTATTATCGTAAATATATGGTAGTGATGGTGGTGATGATGATGATAATATTAATAATAATAATAGGTGATGATATATGGTAGTGGTGGTGGTGATGACAATAATAATAATAATAATAATAATAATAATAATAGGTGATGATATATATATATTATTGCCATTATTATTATTATTATTATTATTATTATTATTATTATTATTATTATTATTATTATTGAGTCATGCTATCTCCCTGCCTGACTAAGGGGTGGTGATAATGATGATGATGATGGTGGTGATTATTATTATTATTATTATTATTATTATTATTGAGTCATGCTATCTCCCTGCCTGACAAAGGGGTGATTATTATTATTATTATTATTATTATTATTATTATTATTATTATTGAGTCATGTTACCACCCTGCCTGACAAAGGGGTGATTATTATTATTATTATTATTATTATTATTATTATTATTATTATTATGGAGTCATGCTATCTCCCTGCTTGACAAAGGGGTGATTATTATTATTATTATTATTATTATTATTATTATTATTATTATTATTGAGTCATGTTACCACCCTGCCTGACAAAGGGGTGATTATTATTATTATTATTATTATTATTATTATTATTATTATTATGGAGTCATGTTACCACCCTGCCTGACAAAGGGGTGATTATTATTATTATTATTATTATTATTATTATTATTATTATTATTATTATTATTATGGAGTCATGCTATCTCCTTGCCTGACAAAGGGGTGATTATTATTATTATTATTATTATTATTATTATTGAGTCATGCTACCTCCCTGCCTGACAAAGGGGTGATTATTATTATTATTATTATTATTATTATTATTATTATTATTATTATTGAGTCATGCTATCTCCCTGCCTGACAAAGGGGTGAGTATTATTATTATTATTATTATTATTATTATTATTGAGTCATGTTACCACCCTGCCTGACAAAGGGGTGATTATTATTATTGCTATTATTGCCATTATTATTATTATTATTATTATTATTATTATTATTATTATTATTATTATTATTATTATTATTATTATTCCTTGTGTGCAGGAGCTCCTCCCCAAAGGCCTGGACGTGGAGCAGGAGCGCCTGGGGGACCTGGTGGACCAGGAGATGGCGGCCACCGCCGCGGCCATCGAAGCCGCCTCTGCCCGGATCGAGGTCGGGGTCGGGGTCAGGGGGGGGGCGTGGGGTGTGCCGGACCCCCCAGGACCGCTGACCCTGAGCCCCTCTCCCTCCCCTCACTAAACAGGAGATGCTGAGCAAGGCGCGGGCCGGGGACACCGGGGTCAAGCTGGAGGTCAACGAGAGGTGGGTCCCTTCCCTGGCGGGGCCGGACTGGGTGGTAATAATAATAATAATAATAATAATAATAATAATAATAATAATCCTCCCTTGTAATGCTCTGCCTCTGCCAGGATCCTGGGCTCGTGCACGGGCCTCATGCAGGCCATCCGGGTCCTGGTCCTGGCCTCCAAGGACCTCCAGCGGGACATCGTGGAGAGCGGACGGGTGAGTGGTCAAGCCAAGGCCACAGATGGCCACCCTAGGACACGCGTGTCAGCACTGACACGCCAAGCCATCCTTGCTGACACACTGACAGATTGATTGGATGATTAATTTGTGACCAAATTTGGTGTGATTTCGTCCAGTGGTTTTGTTGTTTACTCCATGGGAATTATATATATATATATATATATATATATATATATATATATATATATATATATAATATCCTATTATTATTCTATTATTATTGTAGTATATTATATTATTATTATTATATTATTCATTATTCATGACTACATTGAAACTAGAATAGAGCGAAATCAGCGTGGCTCATGTCCAACTTGTGGTTTTATATATGTGTGTGTGTGTGTATATATATGTGTCTGTGTATATGTGTATATATATATATATATATACATACATACATATCTCTGTGTATGTTTGTATATGTGTATATATATGTGTGCATGTATATGTGTGTATATATATGTATGTGTGTGTGTGTATGTATGTGTGTATATATATATGTGTGTGTGCATGTATATGTGTGTGTGTATATATATATATATGTATGTATATGTGTGTATATATGTGTGCGTGTATATGTGTATGTGTATATATATATATGTATGTGTGTTTATATGTGTGTGTGTGTATATATATATATATCTGTGTATGTATGTATATATGTGTGTGTATATGTGTGTGTGTATGTATATATATATATATATATCTGTGTATGTATGTATATGTGTGTATATATATGTGTGCGTGTATATGTGTGTGTGTATATATATGTGTGCGTGTATATGTGTGTGTGTGTATGTGTGTGTATGTATATATATATATCTGTGTATGTATGTATATGTGTGTGTATGTATATGTATGTGTGTATATGTGTGTATGTATATGTGTGTATATATGTGTGCATGTATGTGTGTGTGTATATGTGTATATGTGTATACATATCTGTGTATGTATATGTGTGTGTGTATATATATATATATGTATGTATATGTGTGTATATATGTGTGCGTGTATATGTGTATGTGTATATATATATATGTATGTGTGTTTATATGTGTGTGTGTGTATATATATATATATCTGTGTATGTATGTATATATGTGTGTGTATATGTGTGTGTGTATGTATATATATATATATATATCTGTGTATGTATGTATATGTGTGTATATATATGTGTGCGTGTATATGTGTGTGTGTATATATATGTGTGCGTGTATATGTGTGTGTGTGTGTATGTGTGTGTATGTATATATATATATCTGTGTATGTATGTATATGTGTGTGTATGTATATGTATGTGTGTATATGTGTGTATGTATATGTGTGTATATATGTGTGCATGTATGTGTGTGTGTATATGTGTATATGTGTATACATATCTGTGTATGTATATGTGTGTGTGTACATATGTGTGTATATATGTGTGTGTGTATATGTGTGTGTGTATATATATGTATATGTGTATGTATATGTGTGTATGTGTGTATATATATATATATATATATATATACCTGTGTGTGTACGTATATGTGTGTATATATATATGTGTGTATGTGTATACTATATATATATATATATACACACACACACACACACATACTATATATATAACTATTGCCAATGTATGCAGTTGAGAATGGCATTGGCCTTTGTCGCTGCAGCATCACACTGTCGGCTCATGTTCATCTTGGGGTCACATATATATGTATTATTTATTTATTTATTTATTTATTAGACTTGTCTGCCGCTACTCCCAGTTTGGCTCAGAGCGGTTTACCGAAATAGATTGAAACAATACACTTAGCTTTGAAACAACAATAAAAACAGACGTAGCCTAGACACTAGACTGCTGCGGAGGCAGACGAGGACGGCGTCGGCCTTTTCCGCCTCTGCGTGACACTCTTGACTCATGTCCAGGTTGTGGTCGTAGATATATTGTCAAGGCTTGGCTTAGAAAACTATATAACTGGGTGCAGCTGAGAATGTGGTTTGGCCTTTTCTGCCGCTGCATCACGCTGCCGCCTCGTGTCCTTCTGCTGCAGGGCGCGGCCTCCCCGAAGGAGTTCTACGCCCGGAACTCGCGCTGGACGGAGGGCCTGATCTCGGCCGCCAAGGCCGTGGGGTGGGGGGCCACCCTCATGGTGTAAGTGCCTCCGGGGGGGGGGGGGTTGGGGGGGGTTGGGGGCGGGGCTTGGCGAGGAAGGACCCCGACGCTCCGCCCTCTTTTGCAGGGACGCGGCCGACCTGGTGGTGCAGGGCAAAGGGAAGTTCGAGGAGCTGATGGTCTGCTCACACGAAATCGCGGCCAGCACCGCGCAACTGGTGGCCGCTTCCAAGGTGGGGGGGGCGTGGTCCGTTTCGAAACCTATTTATTTATTTATTTATTTATTTATTTCCAATATTTCTGCCCCGCCCACCCTTCTCCCTGAGGGGACTCGGGGCGGCTTACACAACTGGTAGGGATCGCTACCAGCACATCATAATACAATAAAAATAAGAATTAAAACAAGTTAAAATAATTAAATAACATAATCTATATATATAAAAGAGTGATGGCATCACGGCGACGCACAAAACAACAAAACTACAGGCCCTCCAACCTCGAAATTTGACAACACAACCCATCACCCACGCCTCTAGGTTGATACAACAAAAAGAAAAGAAAAATAAAGTCCTAATTAGAGAGAGAGGAATAATTTTTTTTTTATCCAATTGCTGCCAGTTTAAAATAATGAAATAACATAATAAAATACAAGATATAAAAATTTAAAACAATGCAACACGAAATAATATATAGACCAATCATCCATCAGACCTTGTGCAAAAGCCTTAATCCGATCCATGTCAATGCTAACTGAGTTCATTCGGGATAGGAATAAATATAATAATAATTATATATATATATATATTAGACATGTCCAAAAAATCGTTTTGAATCGTATATCGGAATTATTTCGGATTGTTCTCGCTTTTTGATTCGCATTCCGAGACATTGTCTCACAGCGCAACCAGCCATGTAATTCAAACCATTGTTGGCCCATTCTTTCGTTAATTTCCCGCCCCGCCCCCCCCCCCCAATTTTTTTTTAAAATATATTTTAAAAAATATTTTTAGAATTGTTTTTGTTTCTGCAACCTACCTTGAATGGGAGCTTAGCGCAGCCTAACATGGCTGCCGCTCCCCGGCCAATCGGAAGCTTCCACGATGGACGCAAAGGGCTTTGTCGCTGGTTCCTTCTCTTAGCAAGGGAGTTTCTAGTTTTCAAAGTATCTTTGCACTCCTTGCCAGGGCATTGCTTGGTCTGTTTCTAATTGAAGGCAATGGGTTGAGGCTTGTGGGATTACATGGCCAGAGACACCATTGATTTCCAGTGTCCTTCTTGCTTACAAATACAGCAAGGGAATGTCTCGTTTTCATAGTATCTTTGCACAAATTGCAAATTTGATGAGGATAGCTCAAGAAACGAGGGCGAGAGAGCCCTGTAAAAGTCCGTTCCCCCCCCCCCCCCAATTCCTTTTTTTTTTTTTTTTTGGGGCATCTGCCATTTTAGAAACATTTAGAATCATTACGAATTTTCGGAAATATCCGAAAATTTTGGGTGAAAAAAAATCGGAAATACTTTCTATATCGAAGCGCCAGCGCCCCCTAGTTTAGAAACGAGAATTGAAACAGGGTTGTTGTATGTCTTTCGGGCTGTGTGGCCATGTTCCAGAAGCATTCTCTCCTGACGTTTCGCCCACATCTATGGCAGGCATCCTCAGAGGTTGTGAGGTATGGAAAAATAATAGAGAAAAATAATAAATGTAATAATACCAATAATAATAGAGAAAAATAATAAATGTACTAATAACAATAATAATAGAGAAAGTGTTGTCGAAGGCTTTCATGGCCGGGATCACAGGGTTGTTGTTGTATGTCTTTCGGGCTGTGTGGCCATGTTCCAGAAGCATTCTCTCCTGACGTTTCGCCCACATCTATGGCAGGCATCCTCAGAGGTTGTGAGGTATGGAGAAAACTAAGCAAAGAGGTTAATATATATCTGTGGAAAGTCTAGGGTGAGAGAGGTCAGTGTGAATGTTGTGTAGTTAATCACTTTAATTAGCATTGAAAAGCTTATCTGCTGTCTTCTTCCTGCCTCTGGGGCATCCTTTGTTTAGAGTCGTTAACTGCCCTGGGTTGATTCATGTCTGGAAATCCTCTGTTTTCAGAGTATTGCTTTTTATTTACTGTTCTGATTTTTGAGTTTTGTAATACTGGTAGCCAGATTTTGTTCATTTTCATGGTTTCTTCCTTTCTGTTGAAGTTGTCCACATGCTTGTGGATTTCAATGGCTTCTCTGTGTCGTCTGACGTGATAGTTGTTAGAATTGAAACGTTTTTTTCATCGACCGGACATGCCTAATAGATATGTAGTCTAGCGCATCTTGCTTGGATGTCCAGCAGATGGCGCTGCTATTGAAGCCAAGCACACTTTTACCTGTCTCAGCCGCGACAGCTTTATAATCGTAGGCATGCGAAAACACAAGAATCGTAAATAAATGCTATAGAGTATCTACAGGGGCCCGGCCGATGTTCTCGGATGTAGAGAAGGCCTTTGATAACCTTCCCGTGAAGAACGTCTCCCTCGTTGTGCAGGTGAAGGCCGACAAGGAGAGCGGGAACCTGCGCCGCCTCCAGACCGCCTCCCGAGGGGTCACCCAGGCCACGGCCGGAGTGGTGGCCTCCACCAAAGCCGCCCAGTCCCAGGCCCAGGAGACCGGTCAGTCTTGTTTTTTGTGGTTGTGTCGGTCTTGTTGTTGTCTTTTTCTGACCGCTTCCCTCCCGTTGCAGACAGCATGGACTTCTCGGCCATGACGCTCACGCAGATCAAGCGCCAGGAGATGGACTCCCAGGTACGCGGACTGCCACGCGTGTGTGTGGGACGGGTGTTATGTGTTCGTTGGTTGTCTCCACCTTTCCTCTCTTTCCTCCCTCCCTCGGTGGTGCGACAGGTGCGGGTCCTGGAGCTGGAGAGCCACCTGCAGAAGGAGCGCCTGCGCCTGGGCGGACTGCGCAAGAAGCACTACGAGCTGGCCGGAGTGGCCGAGGGCTGGGAGCAGAACGGTGAGTCAGAGCTACCTCATTAATAATAATAATAATAATAATAATAATAATAATAATAATAATAATAATAATGTCCGCCTTTATGGAAGGAGGGGGTAGGACTGGATGGTGGTTGGGCTTCCCTACAACTCTAGAAGTCTAATAACAATAATAATAATAATTGATCATATCCTCAGCTGCTGTAAGAAAATTGCACAGACAGACTACAAACAGAGGCACAACTATGAATCCAGCATGTCTATCTTGTTTGCTGTGTCATAATAAAATAATAATAATAATACACAGCTAGAAAATATTTTCTTCTTGCATTATGGGTGTATTAATAATAATAATAATGATGATGATAATAATGTCCGCCTTTATGGAAGGAGGGGGTAGGACTGGATGGTGGTTGGGCTTCCCTACAACTCTAGAAGTCTAATAACAATAATAATAATAATTGATCATATCCTCAGCTGCTGTAAGAAAATTGCACAGACAGACTACAAACAGAGGCACAACTATGAATCCAGCATGTCTATCTTGTTTGCTGTGTCATAATAAAATAATAATAATAATAATAATACACAGCTAGAAAATATTTTCTTCTTGCATTATGGGTGTATTAATAATAATAATGATGATGATGATAATAATGTCTGCCTTTATGGAAGGAGGGGGTAGGACTGGCTGGTGGTTGGGGTTCCCTACAACTCTAGAAGTCTAATAACAATAATAATAATAATTGATCATATCCTCAGCTGCTGTAAGAAAATTGCACAGACAGACTACAAACAGAGGCACAACTATGAATCCAGCATGTCTATCTTGTTTGCTGTGTCATAATAATAATAATAATAATAATAATAATAATAATAATAATAATAATAATAATAATAATAATAATGTCCGCCTTTATGGAAGGAGGGGGTAGGACTGGATGGTGGTTGGGCTTCCCTACAACTCTAGAAGTCTAATAACAATAATAATAATAATTGATCATATCCTCAGCTGCTGTAAGAAAATTGCACAGACAGACTACAAACAGAGGCACAACTATGAATCCAGCATGTCTATCTTGTTTGCTGTGTCATAATAATAATAATAATAATAATAATAATAATAATAATAATAATGATAATAATAATAATAATAATAATATAATAATAATAATAATAATAATACACAGCTAGATATTTTCTTCTTGCATTATGGGTGTATATAATAATAATAATAATAATAATAATAATAATAATAATAATAATACACAGCTAGATAATATTTTCTTCTTGCATTATGGGTGTATATAATAATAATAATAATAATAATAATAATAATACACAGCTAGATAATATTTTCTTCTTGCATTATGGGTGTATATAATAATAATAATAATAATAATAATAATAATAATACACAGCTAGATAATATTTTCTTCTTGCATTATGGGTGTATATAATAATAATAATAATAATAATAATAATAATAATAATAATAATAATAATAATACACAGCTAGATAATATTTTCTTCTTGCATTATGGGTGTAAATAATAATAATAATAATAATAATAATAATACACAGCTAGATAATATTTTCTTCTTGCATTATGGGTGTATATAATAATAATAATAATAATAATAATAATAATAATAATAATAATAATAATTCACAGATAGATAATATTTTCTTCTTGCATAATGTATGTATGTAAAAAATAATAATACACAGATAATATTTTCTTGCATTACGTGTGTATATATAAAAGTAATAATACACAGATAGATAATATTTTCTTGCATTAAGTGTGTGTGTGTGTGTGTGTGTGTGTGTGTGTGTGTGTATATATATATATATAATACACAGATAGATAATTATTTTTTTCTTGCATTATGGGTGTATTTATAATAATAATGCACAGATAGATTGATCATATTTTCTTCTTGCATAATGTATGTATATATAATAATAAAAATACTCAGCTAGATAATATTTTCTTCTTGCATAATGTGTGGATATATAATAATAATAATAATAATAATAATAATAATAATAATAATAATAATAATAATAATAATACACAGGTAATATTTTCTTCTTGCATTACGTGTATATATAATAATAATAATAATACACTGATAAATGTTTTCTTCTTGCATAATGTGTGTATATATAACAATAATAATAATAATAATACAGATAATATTTTCTTGCATTACATGTGTATATAATAATAATACACAGATAGATAATGTTTTCTTCTTGCATAATGTTTGTATATATAATAATAATACACAGATAATATTTTCTTCTTGCGTGTGTATATATAATAATAATAATACACAGATAGATATTTTCTTCTTGCATTACGTGTGTATATAATAATAATGATAATACACAGATAATATTTTCTTCTTGCATAATGTGTGTGTATGTATAAAAAATAATAATAATATACAGCAAGATAATATTTTCTTCTTGCATTACGTGTGTATATATAATAATAATACACAGATAGATCATATTATCGTCTTGCATAATGTGTGTATATATAAAATAATAATAATACACAGATAGATAATATTTTCTTCTAGCATTATGTGTGTATATAAAATAATAATAATAATAATAATAATAATAATAATATACAGCAAGATATTTTCTTCTTGCATTACGTGTGTATATAAAATAATACACAGGTAGATAGATAATATTATCTTCTTGCATAATGTGTGTATATTATAAAAATAATAATGATAATAATACACAGATAATATTTTCTTCTAGCATTATGTGTGTATATTATTATAATAATTATGATAATAATACACAGATAGATAATATTTTCTTCTTGTATTACATGTGTATATATAATAATAATACACATAGATAATATTATCGTCTTGCATAATGTGTGTATATATAAAATAATAATAATAATACACAGATAGATAATATTTTTTTCTAGCATTATGTGTGTATATAATAATAATGATGATAATAATGCACAGATAGGTAGATAATATTATCTTCTTGCATAATGTGTGTATATATAAAATAATAATAATACAGAGCTAGATAATATTTTCTTGCATAATGTGTGTATATAATAATAATAATAATAATAATAATAATAATAATAATAATAATAATAATGATAATAATACACAGATAGATAATATTTTCTTCTTGCATTACATGTGTATATATACCGGTAATAGTAATAATAATAATCATAATAATAATGGACAAATAGATAATATTATCTTCTTGCATAATGTGTGTATATATAAAATAATACACAGCTAGATAATATTTTCTTGCATAATGTGTGTATCTAATAATAATAATAATAATAATAATAATAATAATGCATAGATAGATAGATAGATAGATAGATAGATAGATATTTTCTTCTTGTCTGGCAGAATGGAGTAATATATAACAACAACAACAACAACAATTATTGTTATTATTATGGCCAGGTCCTTGAGTTGTCTATTATTATTATTATTATTATTATTATTATTATTATTATTATTATTATTATGGTTGGGTGCTTGAGTTAATCGAGAATGCAATGATTTATTATTATTATTATTATTATTATTATGTGATATGAAATCCAGCATGTCTATCTTGTTTGCTGTGTAATGATAATAATAATAATAATAATAATAATAATAGATAATATTATCTTCCCACATAGTAATACATTATATACATGCACACACACACACATATATATATACATTATCTATTTCTCCCACTGGGTCCAAATGCTCAGAGTGCCTGCTTCTATTACTATTACTATTATTATTTCTGTTGTTGTTGTTGTTGTTGTTGTTGCAGGTGCCGATATCGCCCCTTGAAGAGGCGGCCGGAGGAGAGCCCCACACTGCCTTTTGCGCCCCGGGTGGGGTGGGGGGGGGCTTCCATTGCCCTGCCCACCCCCCACTCCCTCCCCATCACTGTGAGCCTCAACGGGAATCTTAATCATGGGGCTGGATCCCCAACGCCAGGTCTCCTTGCATCGCCCCTTTAAGGTGACATCGCCCCTTTAAGGTGACATCGCCCCTTTAAGGCCGGCCTTGTGACCTGGAATGACCCCGGAGGGAAGGGGCCAGGGAGTCTAGCCTCCCCCTTTCTCCCTTCACCTGGAATAATAATAATAATAATAATAATAATAATAATAATAATAATAGATCTACATCCAGTGGTGGGCCCCACCATTTAAAAGGGCCATTGCCCAGCATCCAATGAGTATTATTATTACTATTATTATTATTACGTGTTTAAGAGCCGGGTCTGTTTATCATCCGAAGAGAACATGTTTCCTCTTTACTTGGAATAATAATAATAATAATAATAATAATAGATCTACATCCAGTGGTGGGCCCCACCATTTAAAAGGGCCATTGCCCTGCATCCAATGAATATTATTATTATTATTATTCCGTCTTTAAGAACCGGGTCTGTTTATCCTCCGAAGAGAACATGTTTCCTCTTCACTTGGATAAATAATAGTAATAATAATAATAATAATGGATCTACATCCAGTGGTGGGCCCCACCATTTAAAAGGGCCATTGCCCTGCATCCAATGAGTATTATTATTATTATTATTATTATTATTATTACGTGTTTAAGAGCTGGGTCTGTTTATCCTCCGAAGAGAACATGTTTCCTCTTCACTTGGATAAATAATAATAATAATAATAATAATAATAATAATAATAATGGATCTACATCCAGTGGTGGGCCCCACCATTTAAAAGGGCCATTGCCCTGCATCCAATGAATAGTATTATTATTATTATTATTCCGTCTTTAAGAGCCGGGTCTGTTTATCCTCCAAAGAGAACATGTTTCCTCTTCACTTGGATAAATAATAATAATAATAATAATAATAATAATAATAATAATAATGGATCTACATCCAGTGGTGGGCCCCACCATTTAAAAGGGCCATTGCCCTGCATCCAATGAATAGTATTATTATTATTATTATTCCGTCTTTAAGAGCCGGGTCTGTTTATCCTCCAAAGAGAACATGTTTCCTCTTCACTTGGATAAATAATAATAATAATAATAATAATAATAATAATAATAATAATGGATCTACATCCAGTGGTGGGCCCCACCATTTAAAAGGGCCATTGCCCTGCATCCAATGAATAGTATTATTATTATTATTATTCCGTCTTTAAGAGCCGGGTCTGTTTATCCTCCAAAGAGAACATGTTTCCTCTTCACTTGGATAAATAATAATAATAATAATAATAATAATAATAATAATGGATCTACATCCAGTGGTGGGCCCCACCATTTAAAAGGGCCATTGCCCTGCATCCAATGAATATTATTATTATTATTATTCCGTCTTTAAGAACCGGGTCTGTTTATCCTCCGAAGAGAACATGTTTCCTCTTCACTTGGATAAATAATAGTAATAATAATAATAATAATGGATCTACATCCAGTGGTGGGCCCCACCATTTAAAAGGGCCATTGCCCAGCATCCAATGAGTATTATTATTATTATTATTATTATTATTATTATTCCGTCTTTAAGAGCCGGGTCTGTTTATCCTCCAAAGAGAACATGTTTCCCTTTCACTTGGATTATTATTATTAATAATAATAGATTACATAATAATAATAATAATAATGATAATAATGATAATAATGATAATAATAATAGATCTACATCCAGTGGTGGGCCCCACCATTTAAAAGGACAATTGCCCAGAATCCAATGAGTATTATTATTATTATTATTATTATTATTATTATTATTATTATTATTCCGTCTTTAAGAACCGGGTCTGTTTATCCTCCGAAGAGAACATGTTTCCTCTTTACTTGGATTAATAATAATAATAATAATAGTAATAGATCTACATCCAGTGGTGGGCCCCACCATTTAAAACGGCAATTGTCCAGAATCCAATGAGTATTATTATTATTATTATTATTATTATTATTATTATTACGTGTTTAAGAGCTGGGTCTGTTTATCCTCCGAAGAGAACATGTTTCCTCTTCACTTGGATAAATAATAATAATAATAATAATAATAATAATAATAATAATAATAATGGATCTACATCCAGTGGTGGGCCCCACCATTTAAAAGGGCCATTGCCCTGCATCCAATGAGTATTATTAATTATTATTATTATTCTGTCTTTAAGAGCCGTGTCTGTTTATCTTCCGAAGAGAACATGTTTCCTCTTCACTTGGATTAATAATAATAATAATAATAATAATAATAATAATAATATGTAATAATAATAATTGTCCTGTGTCCAGTGGTGGGCCCCACCATTTAAAAGGGAAATGGACTCTTAAGCTGGGAGTGTTCAATTGGAATATTTAAATAAATATTTAAATAAATATTTGGAATAATAACAACAACAATAATAATAGCCCTGCGTTCAGTGGTGGGCCCCACCATTTAAAAGGGAAATGGATTCTTAAACTGGGAAGGGGTCAAAAGTCTACAGACCATGAATAATAATAATAATAATTATTATTATTATTATTATTATTATTATTATTATTATTATTATTACGTCTTAAAGCGCCGGGTATGTTTAGCTTCTGAAAATAACGTTTCCCTTTCACTTATATAATAATAATAGCCCTGTGTCCAATATAATGAATAATAATGAATTATTATTATTACTATTATTATTATTCAGTCTTAAAGAGCCGGGTATGTTTAGCCTCCGAAAATAACGTTTCCCTTTCACTTATATAATAATAATAGCCCTGCGTCCAATGGTGGGCCCCACCATTTAAAAGGGCAATCCCCTGCGTCCAATGAATATTGCTATTACTATTATTATTCCATCTTAAAGAGCCTGGAATAATAACAGTAATAATAATAGCCCTGCGTCCAATGGTGGGCCCCACCATTTAAAAGGGCAATCCCCTGCATCCAATGAATATTACTATTACTAATTATTATTCCATCTTAAAGAGCCTGGAATAATAACAGTAATAATAATTGCCTTGCGTCCAATGGTGGGCCCCACCATTTAAAAGGGCAATCCCCTGCATCCAATGAATATTATTATTACTATTATTATTCCGTCTTAAAGAGCCTGGAATAATAACAGTAATAATAATTGCCTTGCGTCCAATGGTGGGCCCCACCATTTAAAAGGGAAATGGACTCTTAAACTGGGAAGGGGTCAAAAGTCTACAGACCATGAATAATAATAATTATTATTATTATTAGTATTCCGTCTTAAAGAACCGTGTCTGAGAACATGGAATAATAACAGTAATAATAATTGCCTTGCGTCCAATGGTGGGCCCCACCATTTAAAAGGGAAATGGACTCTTAAATTGGGAAAGCCTGCAGATTATTATTATTATTATTATTATTATTCTGTCTTAAAGAGCTGTGTCTGAGAACATGGAATAATAACAGTAATAATAATTGCCTTGGGTCCAATGGTGGGCCCCACCATTTAAAAGGGAAATGGACTCTTAAACTGGGAAAGCCTGAAGATCGTTATTATTATTATTATTATTATTATTATTGTTCCGTATTAATGAGTTTGGGTCTGTTTATCAATTGAAGTGGATTATCCGGCAGTGTAGACTCGGACAATAATCCAGTTCGAAGCTCGTAATTGTGGGCGATCTGGTTTGGGGTGGCCATCTGTCGGGAGGGATCGGGTGGTGCTTTTCCCGTGTAATAAGGCAGGACGGGGCTGGGACTAGATGGCCTTTGGGGGCCCCTTCCAATGCGAGGACACGCACACACTGCCAATGGGGGGTGGGTCGAAGCCCCGCCCCTTCTCTCTTGGCCCCGCCCCTTCTCTCTTTTGGCCCCGCCCCCCGGGCCCCCCAAACTACCTCAGGTTCCATCATGGGGCTCCCCAAAGTGACCCGAGGGAGGGGCCAAAAGGGGGCGGGGCTTTCCCTAGAGGCCCCTCCCACTATTCCACGCAGGTGTCTTTTTTCTCCGCCCTTTTTACCTGTCTCTCGTGCTTTTGTTTTCGTTTTATTCCTTCATTTTTAAATAAATAACCTCGTCCCAGGATCTTGACTGGCTTCTTTATTTATTTATTTTCAAGCATTTTAATAGGTTTTGGAATGATTTAATAACAAGCTCCGCCCCCCCGGCACCTCAGCCAATCATTCCCCTGGCTCAGTCCGGCCTCTTCTGAGAAGCCCCGCCCACTGGTTTAGTCAATCTTCAAAGCCACGCCCACTGGCTTCTCAATCCTGGGAAGCCCCGCCCACTCGCTCCTCAGTCAATCCTTTAGGAAGCCCCGCCCTTTGGCTCCTCAATCCTCAGAAGCCACGCCCCTGGCCCCTTAGGCCCCGCCCCCTAGTGCCCCAGTCAATCTTTCCTGGTAAGCTCCGCCTCCTCATTCCAAAGACTGAATCCCCTCCAGCAAGTCCCGCTTCTTCTGGCAAGCCCCGCCCCCTGGCTCCTCAGCCGCAAGCCCCGCCCCCTGGCTTAGTCCTGCCTCTTCTGAGAAGCCCCGCCCACCGGCTCTTCAGTCATTCCTCAGGAATGCCCCGCCCACTGGCTTCTCAATCCTGGGAAGCCCCGCCCCCTAGCTCCTCAGTCAATCTAAGAAGCCCTGCCCCCTAGCACATCTGTCAATCTTTCCTGGTAAGCCCCGCCCCCTCATTCCAAGTCCCGCTTCTTCTGGCAAGCCCCGCCCCCTGGCTCCTCAGTCAATCTACGAAGCCCCGCCCCCTGGCTCCTCAGTCAATCTACGAAGCCCCGCCCCCTGGCTCCTTAGGCCCCGCCCCCTAGCGCCTTAGTCAATCCTTCCTGGTAAGCCCCGCCCCCTCATTCCAAGTCCCGCTTCTTCTGGCGAGCCCCGCCCCCTGGCTCCTCAGTCAATCTACGAAGCCCCGCCCCCTAGCGCCTCAGTCAATCTACGAAGCCCCGCCCCCTGGCTCCTCAGTCAATCTACGAAGCCCCGCCCCCTGGCTCCTCAGTCAATCTACGAAGCCCCGCCCCCTAGCGCCTCAGTCAATCTACGAAGCCCCGCCCCCTGGCTCCTCAGTCAATCTACGAAGCCCCGCCCCCTGGCTCCTCAGTCAATCTACGAAGCCCCGCCCCCTTGCTCCTCAGTCAATCCTTCTTGGTAAGCCC
>NW_026943818.1:29540210-29547710 GCF_035594765.1 Anolis carolinensis
TTAACCAAGAGCCTATTGGATGATGATGATGATGATGATGATATATTACTAATTTGATGGTGCCTCATGAGAGCCTGGCCCCTGACCACCTTCTTCTTCTTCTTCTTCTTCTTATTATTATTATTATTATTATTATGGTTGGGTGCTTGAGTTAATTAAGAGTGCAATGATTTCTTATTCTTCTTCTTATTATTATTATTATGGTTGGGTGCTTGAGTAAATCGAGAATGCAATGATTTATTATTATTATTATTATGGTTGGGTGCTTGAGTTAATTGAGAGTGCAATGATTTCTTATTATTATCATTATTATTATAGTTGGGTGCTTGAGTTAATCGAGAATGCAAAGATTTATTATTATTATTATTATTATTATTATTATTATTATTATTATTATTATGGTTGGGTGCTCGAGTTAATCGAGAGTGCAATGATTTATTATTATTATTGTTGTTGTTGGGTGCTTGAGTTAATTCTCCTCCCGTGTCCCCTTCCTTCCCTCCTTCCCAGGCACTCTGCACGTGCTCCGTGGCCCAGCGACAGCTCCTGGCAGAGGAGGACCCCTTTGAGGGACGCATCCAGGGATTTCGATTGGGACGGCAGCCGATCCCCCTCCTCCTCTTTGTGAGTCTCCTCCCCAGGGCAACCAAAGCCCTCCCGACAGATGGCCCTCCAGCCCTCATAGACATTGGCAGCTTCGTGGAGAAATAGGGACCCCCTTTTAAACATCGTCAGGGACTGCTGTGATTTTATAGCCTTTTAATGGTGGATCATGTTATATTTTAAGTTGTATTGCAACGCTTTTAGCTGCTTTGAGTCTCCGTATGGAGAGAAAAAAGTGGGTTGGCTCCTGCCAACCTAGCCATTCGAAAACATGCCAGTGTGAGTAGATCAATAGGTACCGCTCCGGCGGGAAGGTAACGGCGCTCCATGCAGTCATGCCAGTGGCCACATGACCTTGGAGGTGTCTACGGACAACGCCGGCTCTTCGGCTTAGACATGGAGATGAGCACCAACCCCCAGAGTGTGAGTAGATCAATAGGTACTGCTCCGGCGGGAAGGTAACGGCGCTCCATGCAGTCATGCCAGTGGCCACATGACCTTGGAGGTGTCTACGGACAACGCCGGCTCTTCGGCTTAGACATGGAGATGAGCACCAACCCCCAGAGTGTGAGTAGAGCAATAGGTACTGCTCCGGCGGGAAGGTAACGGCGCTCCATGCAGTCATGCCAGTGGCCACATGACCTTGGAGGTGTCTACGGACAACGCCGGCTCTTCGGCTTAGACATGGAGATGAGCACCAACCCCCAGAGTGTGAGTAGAGCAATAGGTACTGCTCCGGCGGGAAGGTAACGGCGCTCCATACAGTCATGCCAGTGGCCACATGACCTTGGAGGTGTCTACGGACAACGCCGGCTCTTTGGCTTAGGAATGGAGATGAGCACCAACCCCCAGAGTGTGAGTAGATCAATAGGTACTGCTCTGGATGGAAGCAGTGGAGTGCAGAACGAAGAGACACTCAGAGACGTTGGTAAAACTATTTACAAAGTTTTACTGTATCAACACAAACAGACTAACAGATGAACACAGGACTCAAACTCTAGGCCAGGGGGCCGGGTGAGGCCCTCCAAAGTCATTTACCTGGCCCCCGCCCTCAGTTTTATAATATAATATTTTATATCAGTTTTAATAATATAATATATTGTATATACATATAATATTGATAGTATTATTATAATGTAATACAATATAATACTAATAATAATACCATATAATAATATTAATTATATATTATATATATAATATTATAATATTACTAATAATATTACAGTATAGTGGTATAGTTCAATATAGTAATATATAATGCTAATATTGTGCTATGCTAATAATATAATATATTGTATGTACGTATAAATCGTAAACTGCTCTGAGTCCCCTTCGGGGTGAGGAGGGCAGGATATAAATGTAGTAAATAAATGTAGTAAATAGATAAATAATAAATAAATATTTTTTTTACTTAGGCTCGCTCAAAGTCTGAAATTATTTGAAGGCACACAACAACAACAATCCTAATTAACTTGACTATCTCATTGGCCAGAAGCAGGCCCACACTTCCCATTGAAATCCTGATAAGTTTATGTTGGTTAAAATTGTTTTTATTTTTAAATATTGTATTTTTCTTTTGTTGTTGTTGTTGTTGTTGTTTTTGCACTACAAATAAGACATGTGCAGTGTACATAGGAATTTGTTTGTAATTTTTTTCCAAATGATAATTCGGCCCCTCAGCAGTCTGAAGGATTGTGGACCGGCCCTCTGCTTAAAAAGTTTGAGGACCCCTGCTCTAGGCAGATAGAACTCAACTGAACAACCTCTTGAGGATGCCTGCCACAGATGTGGGCGAAACGTCAGGAGAGAATACTTCTGGAACATAGCCACACAGCCCGAAAGACATACAACAACCCTCAACTGAACTGACGCAATCAATTTGCACAAACACTTGTGTCTGGATACTCCCTAGTTCAGGGGTCCCCAAACTTTTTAAGCAGAGGGCCGGTCCACAATCCTTAAGACTGTTGAGGGGCCGAATTATCATTTGAAAAAAAATACAAACAAATTCCTATGCATACTGCACACATGTCTTATTTGTAGTGCAACAACAACAATAACGAAAGAATACAATATTTAAAAATGAAAACAATTTTAACCAACATAAACCTATTAGGATTTCAATGGAAAGTGTGGGCCTGCTTCTGGCCAATGAGATAGTCAAGTTAATTAGGATTGTTGTTGTTGTTGTTGTTGTTGTGTGCCTTCAAGTCATGTCAGATTTTGGCCAAGCCTAAGTCTAAAATTTATTATTTATTTACTGCATTTATTTACTACATTTATATCCCACCCTTCTTACCCCGAAGGGGACTCAGAGCAGCTTTATGTACATACAATATATTATATTATTAGCATAGCACAATATTAGCATTATATATTACTATATTGAACTATACCACTATACTATTATATAATATGTAATATATAACATATAATTAATATTATTATATGGTATTATTATTAGTATTATATTGTATAACAATAGATTATTATCAATATTATATGTATATACAATATATTATATTATTAGCATAGCACAATATTAGCATTATATATTACTATATTGAACTATACCACTATACTATTATATAATATGTAATATATAACATATAATTAATATTATTATATGGTATTACTATTAGTATTATATTGTATAACATAAGCTTATTATCAATATTATATGTATATACAATATATTATATTATTAGCATAACACAATATTAGCATTATATATTACTATATTGAACTATACCACTATACTATTATATAATGTGTAATATATAACATATAATTAATATTATTATATGGTATTACTATTAGTATTATATTGTATAACATAAGATTATTATCAATATCATATGTATATACAATATATTATATTATTAGCATAGCACAATATTAGCATTATATATTACTATATTGAACTATACCACTATACTATTATATAATATGTAATATATAACATATAATTAATATTATTATATGGTATTATTATTAGTATTATATTGTATAACAATAGATTATTATCAATATTATATGTATATACAATATATTATATTATTAGCATAGCACAATATTAGCATTATATATTACTATATTGAACTATACCACTATACTATTATATAATATGTAATATATAACATATAATTAATATTATTATATGGTATTATTATTAGTATTATATTGTATAACAATAGATTATTATCAATATTATATGTATATACAATATATTATATTATTAGCATAGCACAATATTAGCATTATATATTACTATATTGAACTATACCACTATACTATTATATAATATGTAATATATAACATATAATTAATATTATTATATGGTATTATGCCTCCGGGCATCACAGACAGGCGGCTATAGCTATATGCACAGATATCTATATATATAAAAGATTATTGTATTATATTGTATAACAATAGATTATTATCAACATTATATGTATATACAATATATTATATTATTAAAACTGATATAAAAATATTATATTATAAAACTGAGGGCGGGGACCCCTGCCCTAGTTCATCATAGCTTCTTGGCAATTAACTCTTTCCATGCTATGGTACATTCTGGATGATGCAATCAGTTGCAATACAAGCATGGCACAAATTGCATTTAAACACTATCGATACACATTAAGATGTTCTTCTGCCCCTTTCCAGGACCCCGGCCTGCTCTCCGCCCTCCTTCCAGAGCAGCTTCCTGGAGAGCAACGTGCCCTCAAGTGCCTTCGGACGGAGCGTCTTTGGCCGCTCCTCGCCGTCCTCCTTGTGAGTCTCCTCCGCCGGGACCCCGGGGTCTGGCACCGCCGGCATCTCCCCCCTCTGACCCCCGTCCCCGTCCCTCTTTGCAGGGACCCCGGGGCCACCTTCTCGCCGGTCACCACGCCCTCCCGGATCGGCTGGAGGGGGCAGAGGGGCCTCCTGGCGGACTTCAACGCCGTCATGGCCGAGCGGCGCGGGGAGCCCAGGACCGGCTCGGCCGACAGCCGCCTCCACCGCGTGGGCCGACCACCCTCCTACCGCCACTTGTAAGTCTCCTCCGGGCATCACAGACAGGCGGCTATAGCTATATGCACAGATATCTATATATATAAAAGAGTGATGGCATCAGGGCAGCGGACAAAACAACAAAACTACAGGCCCCCCAACCTCGAAATTTGACAACACAACCCATCATCCATGCCTCAAGGTTGATACAACAAAAAGAAAAGAAAAATAAAGTCCTACTTAGAGGGAGAGCAATAATTGTTTTTATCCAATTGCTGCCAGTTTAGAGGGCTAAGCTCCGCCCACTTGGTCTCCTAGCAACCCACTCAGCCCAGTGTTAATAAAAGAATAAAAAATAAAATAAATACAAATAATACAATAAAAAATAATAAAAATAAAATAATTAAAAACACTAAAAAATTAATACAATAAAATACTATAACAAAATAACTAAAAATAATACAACAAAATAATAAAATATAATAAATAAAAAAGATAAGTTACAATAAAATTAATTAAAGAAATACAAATAATGTCAAATAAAAATTCCACAACTTTTAACCAATACCACCACCACTTTGCCACAGCAACGCGTGGCCGGGCACAGCTAGTCTATTATATACAGCAAATATATATAATACTAGCTGTGCCCGGCCACGCGTTGCTGTGGCGAAGTCTGGTGTTCTGGGAAATAAAGTCTTGAGGAATTGGTGGTAGTGAAGGTCAAGGGTCAAGGTTTTCTCCTGACATTACGTCCAGTTGTGTCTGACTGCACACTGGATTATATGGCAGTGTGGAGTCAAGATAATCCAGTGCCAAGCAGATAATATAAGATTATAAATGGGTTATATAGCTGTGTGGAAGGGCCTTGAGTCTACACTGCCATATAATCCAGTGCAAATTAGATAATCTGTGGAAGAAGCCTAATTGAGGCCTAAATCTGCCTGTCCCCTCGGCTGAGTTGGTTGCTAGGAGACCAAGTGGGCAGAGATCAGTCCTCTAACTGGCAGCAATTGGATAAAAACAATTATTCCTTTCCCTCTCATTAGGACTTTATTTTTCTTTTCTTTTTGTTCTATCAACCTTGGTTGTGTTGTCAAATTTCGAGGTTGGGGGGCCTGTAGTTTTGTTGTTTTGTGGGTCGCCGTGATGCCATCACTCTTTTATACATATAGACTAGCTGTGCCCGGCCACGGATTGCTGTGGCGAAGTCTGGTGGTATAAGAAATAAAGTATGGAGGAATTGGTGGTAGTTAAGGTCAAGGGTCCGCTGGGCTGAGTGGGTTGCTTGGAGACCAAGTGAGCGGAGCTTAGCCTTCTAACTGGCAGCAATTGGATAAAAGCAATTTTTCCTCTCTCTCTAATTAGGACTTTATTTTTCTTTTCTTTTTGTTGTATCAACCTAGAGGCGTGGATGATGGGTTGTGTTGTCAAATTTCGAGGTTGGGGGGCCTGTAGTTTTGTTGTTTTGTGGGTCGCCGTGATGCCATCACTCTTTTATATATATAGACTAGCTGTGCCCGGCCACGCGTTGCAGTGGCAAAGTCTGGTGGTATGAGAAATAAAGTATTGAGGAATTGGTGGTAGTTAAGGTAAAGGGTCCGCTGGGCTGAGTGGGTTGCTTGGAGGAATTGGTGGTAGTTAAGGTCAAGGGTCAAGGTTTTCCCCAGACATTAAGTCCATTATAAATTTATTTATTTATTTATTTTTATTTACATTCAATGCCAACAGACAAACAACATTCAGTTTTTTAGACAGACACAGAGGCATTTTTTTTTTAACATCTTTCCAGCTTCACGATTTCCGGCCACAGGGGGAGCTGTTGCTTCACCGTCCATTGGTGGCTGTTCTTCCTCATTCCTTTCCTCGTGAGCAGTTTTATGGTGTTGTAGATTAGTTAAATTAGCCTCCCGCATAAAGCGTACCTAAATTTTCCCTACTTGACAGATGCAACTGTCTTTCGGGGCTGCTAGGTCAACAGCAAGCCGGGGCTATTTTTTTAATTTATTTTTTTATGGTCGGAGGCTTAACCCGACCCGGGCTTCGAACCCATGACCTCTCGGTCAGTAGTGATTTATAGCAGCTGGTTACTAGCCAGCTGCGCCACAGCCCGGCCCCAATTATTATTATTATTATTATTATTATTATTATTATTATTATTATTATTATGAGGCGGGGTGGCCATCTGTTGGGTGTGCTTGGATTGTGTCCTCCATGGCAGAATTGGGTTGGACTGGATTACCACAGTAATTATTTCATATTAAAGTAGAATCTCACTTATCCAACATTCGCTTATCCAGTGTTCTGGATTATCCAGCGCAGTCTGCCTTTTAGTAGTCAATGTTTTTGTAGTCAGTGTTTGAAATTCATTGTGATATTTTGGTGGTAAATTTGTAAATACAGTAATTACAACATAGCATTACTTAGCATTGAACTACTTTTTATGTCAAATTTGTTTGGTGCTTAATTTGTATAAGTGGGTTGCTAGGAGACCAAGTGGGCAGAGCTTAGCCTTCTAACTGGCAGCAATTGGTTAAAAACTATTATTCCTCTCCCTCTAATTAGGACTTTATTTTTCTTTTCTTTTTGTTGTATCAACCTTGAGGCATGGATGAGAGGTTGTGCTGTCAATTTTTGAGGTTGTGCGGTGTTTAGTTTTGTTGTTTTGTCGGTCACCAGGATTCCATATATAGATATATATAGGAGTGATGGCAACACGGCGACCCACAAAACAACAAAACCACAGGCCCCCCAACCTCGAAATTTGACAACACAACCCATCATCCACGCCTCTAGGTTGATACAACAAAAAGAAAAGAAAAATAAAGTCCTAATTAGAGAGAGAGGAAGAATTGCTTTTATCCAATTGCTGCCAGTTAGAAATAAAGT
>NW_026943818.1:29552710-29605210 GCF_035594765.1 Anolis carolinensis
TCACGATATATTGAAAACATTGACTACAAAAATGCGTTGGATAATCCAGAACGTTGGATAAGCGAGTGTTGGATAAGTGAGACTCTACTGTAATTACTACATAGCATTACTGCGCATGGAACTACCTTTTCTGTCAAATTTGTTGTATAACATGATGTTTTGGTGCTTAATTTGTATAATGATTACCTAATTTGATGTTTAATCAGCTTTTCCTGAATCCCTTCTTATTATCCAACATATTCAGTTATCCTGCCTGCCTGTTTACGTTGGATAAGTGAGACTCTACTGTATATTGATAATCTTATATTATCTGCTTAGAACTGGATTATATGAGGCCCCTTCTTCACAGCTGTATAAAATGCACACTGAAGTGTATTATCTGGCAGTGTGGAGTCAAGATAATCCAGTGCCAAGCAGATAATATAAGATTATAAATGGGTTATAGAGCTGTGTGGAAGGGCCTTGAGTCTACACTGCCTTATAATCCAGTGCAAATTAGATAATCTGTGGAAGAAGCCTAAGTGAGGCCTAAATTTGCCTGTCCCCGAACTGAAGCCTGGCTGTCCCTTGGCTGGTTGCTAGGCAACCAAGTGGGCAGAGATTAGCCCTCTAAACTGGCAGCCATTGGATAAAAACAATTATTCCTCTCCCTCTAATTGGGACTTTATTTTTCTTTTCTTTTTGTTGTATCAACCTTGAGGCGTGGATGATGGGTTGTGCTGTCAAATTTTGAGGTTGGGGGGCCTGTACTTTTGTTGTTTTGTAAATCGCCGTGATGCCATCACTCTTTTATATATATAGATATTATAATATATTATTATTATTATTATTATTATTATTATTATTATTATTATTATTATGGTTGGGTCCTTAGGTTAACTGAGAGCGCACTGGCTTATATAATATATTATAATTTATTATTATTATTATACCCTGCTTTATCTCTCCCGAAGGAGACTCAAATATTAATATTTTAATATATTGTCTGGGTCAAGTTAACCAAGAGCCTATGATATTATTATTGCTATAATAATAATTAATACTATTATTATGATGGCTGGGTCTTTGAGTTAACCGAGAGCCTAGAGGATGATGATGGTGATTATTTCTATTATTATTATTATTATTATTATTATTGCTATTATTATTATGGCTGGGTCCTTGAGTTAACTGAGAGCCTAGAGGATGATGATTATTATCATTATTATTTCTATAATAATAATAATAATAATAATAATAATAATAATAATAATAATAATAATAATAATGGCTGGGTCCTTGAGTTAACCACGAGCCTAGATGATGATTATTATTTCTATAATAATAATAATTATTATTATTATTATTATGGTTGGGTCCTTGCGTTAACCGAGAGCCTAGATGATGGTGATTATTATTATTTCTATAATAATAATTATTATTGCTATTATTAATATGGCTGGGTTTTTGAGTTAACTGAAAGCCTAGAGGATGATGATGATTATTATTTCTATTATTATTATTATTATTGCTATTATTGTTATTATGGCTGGGTCCTTGAGTTAACCGAGAGCCTAGATGATGATGATGATGATTATTTCTATAATAATTATTATTATTGCTATTATTATTATTATTATTATTATTATGGCTGGGTCCTTGAGTTAACCGAGAGCCTAGATGATGATGATGATGATTATTTCTATAATAATTATTATTATTGCTATTATTATTATTATTATTATTATTATTATGGCTGGGTCCTTGAGTTAACCGAGAGCCTAGATGATGATGATGATTATTATTTCTATAATAATTATTATTATTGCTATTATTATTATTATTATTATTATTATTATGGCTGGGTCCTTGAGTTAACCGAGAGCCTAGAGGATGATGATGATGATTATTTCTATAATAATAATTATTATTGCTATTATTATTATTATGGCTGGGTCCTTGAGTTAACCGAGAGTCTATAGGATTATTATTATTATTATTATTATTATTATTATGACACAGCAAACAAGATAGACATGCTGGATTTCGTATCACAAAATCACAAGTCGAACACTTCCCAAGTGTCTAGGACTGTGTGATGTATATTATTATTATTATTATTATTATTATTATTATTGTTACTATTATTCTTCCTATTATTTTTCCAGGGTTGGAAGGCCACTCTGGCGAGTGATCCTGGGCAGGAAAACTGGAGCGAGGAGCCGTGGTGTTGGCAGTGCAGCCACTTGTAAGTGAGGCATGAGTGAGTGTTCTGGCCATGTTCCGGAAGCATTCTCTCCTGACGTTTCGCCTGCATCTATGACAGGCATCTTTAGAAGTTGCGAGCTCTGTTGGAAAACTATGAAAGTCAGGTTTATATATCTGTGGAGTGTCCTCCTAACCTCTGAGGAGGCCTGCCATAGATGTCTAATAGTATTATTATTATTATTATTAATAATAATAATAATAATAATAATAATAATAATAATACAGTATAGGTATATAGTACAATATACAGTAGAGTCTCACTTATCCAACATAAACGGGCCGGCAGAACGTTGGATAAGCGAAAATCTTGGATAATAAGGAGGGATTAAGAAAAAAAAAAAGCCTATTAAACATAAAATTACATTATGATTTTACAAATTAAGCACCAAAACATCATGTTTTACAAGAAATTTTCAGAAAATGCAGTTCAATACACATGTAATGTACAAATTTAGCACCAAAACATTTCAACATTGACTACAAAAACAATGACTATTAAAAGGCAGACTGTGTTGGATAATACAGAACCTTGGATAAGTGAGACTCTACTGTAGTAATATATAATGCTAATATTGTGCTATGCGAATGATATAATATATTGTATATACATATAATCTTGATAATAATGTTATAATGTAATACAATATAATAATAATAACAATACACGACTATAATTGTATATTATATATCATATTAATAGCATGGTCTAGTATAATATAGTAATTTATAATGCTAATACTGTGCTGTGCCAATAATATAATATATTGTATATACATATAATATCGATAGTATTATAACATAATGCAATGTAATAATAATATTACACCACTATAATAATATATTATATATTCCATGTCATATTACTAATGATATTGCAGTATAGTGTTCTAGTACAATATAGTAATTTATAATGCTAATATTGTGCTATGCTAATAATATAATATATTGTATGTACATGCTGTATATACTCGAGTATAAGCCTAGTTTTTCAGCCCTTTTTTTAGGACTAAAAAAGCCCCCTTGGCTTATACTCGGGTGAGGGTCCTGGTTGGCTTATATTTGGGTCAGCTTATACTCGAGAATATATGGTACATTTATTATTTTTATTATTGTTGGTATTATTACATTTATTATTTTTCTCTATTGTTGCTACTATTACATTTATTTTACTTTATTATTATTATTATTATTATTATTAATACATTTATTATTTCACTCTGATCTTATCATAGTATTTATTATTTTACTCTATTTATTACTACATGTATTATTTTCCTGTATTATTTATTATTATTGTTACATGTATTATTTTACTCTATTATTATTATTATTATTATTATTATTATTATTATTACATTTATTATTTCACTCTGATCTTATCATAGTATTTATTATTTTACTCTATTATTATTAAAAGGATACCTAAGCACATTGACATTGAAGAAGATGAGAATCATGATTGGATCAGAGTTGGACAATTTGAGCTTTATGTAAAGATTCGAAAACATTTAACCTACTGATGTATTATTGGCATTGTTGCATTTATTATTTTACTCTATTAATTATTATTATTACATTTATTATTTTACTCTATTATTGTTACTTTTATATTTATTGTACTCTATTTTTATTATTAATAATACATTTATTATTTTACTGCATTTATTATTATTACATTTATTATTTCACTCTATTATTATTAAAATGATACATAAGCACATTTACATTGAAGAAGATGGAAATAATGATTTAATCAGAGTTGGACAGTCATATCTTAAATTATAGTTTGATGTAAGGATTCAAAAACATTTAAACTACGGATGCCTCAATTAATGTAATTTTATTGGTATCTCGGCTTATACTGGAGTCAATGTTTTCCCAGTTTTTTGGTGGTAAAATTAGGTGCCTGGGCTTATATTCGGGTCGGCTTATACTTGAGTATATACAGTAATTCTATTGGTATCTCAGCTTATACTGGAGTCAATGTTTTCCTAGTTTTTTGTGGTAAAATTAGGTGCCTCGGCTTATATTTGGGTTGGCTTATACTCGAGTATATACGGTAATTTTATTGGAATCTCGGCTTATACTGGAGTCAATGTTTTCCCAGTTTTTTGGTGGTAAAATTAGGTGCCTGGGCTTATATTCGGTCGGCTTATACTCGAGTATATACAGTAATTCTATTGGAATCTCAGCTTATACTGGAGTCAATGTTTTCCCAGTTTTTTGGTGGTAAAATTAGGTGCCTCGGCTTATATTCGGTCGGCTTATACTCGAGTATATACAGTAATTTTATTGGTATCTCGGCTTATACTGGAGTCAATGTTTTCCCAGTTTTTTGGTGGTAAAATTAGGTGCCTGGGCTTATATTCGGTCGGCTTATACTCGAGTATATACAGTAATTCTATTGGAATCTCAGCTTATACTGGAGTCAATGTTTTCCTAGTTTTTTGGTGGTAAAATTAGGTGCCTCGGCTTATATTCGGTCGGCTTATACTCGAGTATATACAGTAATTCTATTGGTATCTCGGCTTATACTGGAGTCAATGTTTTCCCAGTTTTTTGTGGTAAAAGTAGGTGCCTGGGCTTATATTCGGGTCGGCTTATACTCGAGTATATAGAGTAATTCTATTGGTATCTCAGCTTATACTGGAGTCAATGTTTTCCCAGTTTTTTTGTGGTAAAAGTAGGTGCCTGGGCTTATATTCGGGTCGGCTTATACTTGAGTATATACAGTAATTCTATTGGTATCTCAGCTTATACTGGAGTCAATGTTTTCCCAGTTTTTTTTGTGGTAAAATTAGGTGCCTCGGCTTATATTCGGGTCGGCTTATACTTGAGTATATACAGTAATTTTATTGGTATCTCGGCTTATACTGGAGTCAATGTTTTCCCAGTTTTTTGGTGGTAAAATTAGGTGCCTGGGCTTATATTCGGGTCGGCTTATACTCAAGTATATACAGTAATTTTATTGGTATCTCGGCTTATACTGGAGTCAATGTTTTCCCAGTTTTTTGGTGGTAAAATTAGGTGCCTGGGCTTATATTCGGTCGGCTTATACTCGAGTATATACAGTAATTCTATTGGAATCTCGGCTTATACTGGAGTCAATGTTTTCCTAGTTTTTTGGTGGTAAAATTAGGTGCCTCGGCTTATATTCGGTCGGCTTATACTCGAGTATATACAGTAATTCTATTGGTATCTCGGCTTATACTGGAGTCAATGTTTTCCCAGTTTTTTGTGGTAAAAGTAGGTGCCTGGGCTTATATTCGGGTCGGCTTATACTCGAGTATATAGAGTAATTCTATTGGTATCTCAGCTTATACTGGAGTCAATGTTTTCCCAGTTTTTTTGTGGTAAAAGTAGGTGCCTGGGCTTATATTCGGGTCGGCTTATACTTGAGTATATACAGTAATTCTATTGGTATCTCAGCTTATACTGGAGTCAATGTTTTCCCAGTTTTTTTTGTGGTAAAATTAGGTGCCTCGGCTTATATTCGGGTCGGCTTATACTTGAGTATATACAGTAATTTTATTGGTATCTCGGCTTATACTGGAGTCAATGTTTTCCCAGTTTTTTGGTGGTAAAATTAGGTGCCTCGGCTTATATTTGGGTCGGCTTATACTCGAGTATATACGGTAATTTTATTGGTATCTCGGCTTATACTGGAGTCAATGTTTTCCCAGTTTTTTGGTGGTAAAATTAGGTGCCTCGGCTTATATTTGGGTCGGCTTATACTCGAGTATATACGGTAATTTTATTGGAATCTCGGCTTATACTGGAGTCAATGTTTTCCCAGTTTTTTGGTGGTAAAATTAGGTGCCTGGGCTTATATTCGGTCGGCTTATACTTGAGTATATACAGTAATTCTATTGGTATCTCAGCTTATACTGGAGTCAATGTTTTCCTAGTTTTTTGTGGTAAAATTAGGTGCCTCGGCTTATATTTGGGTCGGCTTATACTCAAGTATATACGGTAATTTTATTGGTATCTCGGCTTATACTGGAGTCAATGTTTTCCCAGTTTTTTGGTGGTAAAATTAGGTGCCTCGGCTTATATTTGGGTCGGCTTATACTCGAGTATATACGGTAATTTTATTGGAATCTCGGCTTATACTGGAGTCAATGTTTTCCCAGTTTTTTGGTGGTAAAATTAGGTGCCTGGGCTTATATTCGGTCGGCTTATACTTGAGTATATACAGTAATTCTATTGGAATCTCAGCTTATACTGGAGTCAATGTTTTCCCAGTTTTTTGGTGGTAAAATTAGGTGCCTGGGCTTATATTCGGGTCGGCTTATACTCAAGTATATACAGTAATTTTATTGGTATCTCGGCTTATACTGGAGTCAATGTTTTCCCAGTTTTTTGGTGGTAAAATTAGGTGCCTGGGCTTATATTCGGTCGGCTTATACTCGAGTATATACAGTAATTCTATTGGAATCTCGGCTTATACTGGAGTCAATGTTTTCCTAGTTTTTTGGTGGTAAAATTAGGTGCCTCGGCTTATATTCGGTCGGCTTATACTCGAGTATATACAGTAATTCTATTGGTATCTCGGCTTATACTGGAGTCAATGTTTTCCCAGTTTTTTGTGGTAAAAGTAGGTGCCTGGGCTTATATTCGGGTCGGCTTATACTCGAGTATATAGAGTAATTCTATTGGTATCTCAGCTTATACTGGAGTCAATGTTTTCCCAGTTTTTTGTGGTAAAAGTAGGTGCCTGGGCTTATATTCGGGTCGGCTTATACTTGAGTATATACAGTAATTCTATTGGTATCTCAGCTTATACTGGAGTCAATGTTTTCCCAGTTTTTTTTGTGGTAAAATTAGGTGCCTCGGCTTATATTCGGGTCGGCTTATACTTGAGTATATATAGTAATTTTATTGGTATCTCGGCTTATACTGGAGTCAATGTTTTCCCAGTTTTTTGGTGGTAAAATTAGGTGCCTCGGCTTATATTTGGGTCGGCTTATACTCGAGTATATACGGTAATTTTATTGGTATCTCGGCTTATACTGGAGTCAATGTTTTCCCAGTTTTTTGGTGGTAAAATTAGGTGCCTCGGCTTATATTTGGGTCGGCTTATACTCGAGTATATACGGTAATTCTATTGGAATCTCGGCTTATACTGGAGTCAATGTTTTCCCAGGTTTTTGGTGGTAAAATTAGGTGCCTGGGCTTATATTCGGGTCGGCTTATACTCGAGTATATACAGTAATTCTATTGGTATCTCAGCTTATACTGGAGTCAATGTTTTCCTAGTTTTTTGTGGTAAAATTAGGTGCCTCGGCTTATATTTGGGTCGGCTTATACTCGAGTATATACGGTAATTTTATTGGAATCTCGGCTTATACTGGAGTCAATGTTTTCCCAGTTTTTTGGTGGTAAAATTAGGTGCCTCGGCTTATATTTGGGTCGGCTTATACTCGAGTATATACGGTAATTTTATTGGAATCTCGGCTTATACTGGAGTCAATGTTTTCCCAGGTTTTTGGTGGTAAAATTAGGTGCCTGGGCTTATATTCGGGTCGGCTTATACTCGAGTATATACAGTAATTCTATTGGAATCTCAGCTTATACTGGAGTCAATGTTTTCCCAGTTTTTTGGTGGTAAAATTAGGTGCCTGGGCTTATATTCGGGTCGGCTTATACTCGAGTATATACAGTAATTCTATTGGTATCTCAGCTTATACTGGAGTCAATGTTTTCCTAGTTTTTTGTGGTAAAATTAGGTGCCTCGGCTTATATTTGGGTCGGCTTATACTCGAGTATATACGGTAATTTTATTGGAATCTCGGCTTATACTGGAGTCAATGTTTTCCCAGTTTTTTGGTGGTAAAATTAGGTGCCTCGGCTTATATTTGGGTCGGCTTATACTCGAGTATATACGGTAATTTTATTGGTATCTCGGCTTATACTGGAGTCAATGTTTTCCCAGTTTTTTGGTGGTAAAATTAGGTGCCTCGGCTTATATTTGGGTCGGCTTATACTCGAGTATATACGGTAATTTTATTGGAATCTCGGCTTATACTGGAGTCAATGTTTTCCCAGGTTTTTGGTGGTAAAATTAGGTGCCTGGGCTTATATTCGGGTCGGCTTATACTCGAGTATATACAGTAATTCTATTGGAATCTCAGCTTATACTGGAGTCAATGTTTTCCCAGTTTTTTGGTGGTAAAATTAGGTGCCTGGGCTTATATTCGGGTCGGCTTATACTCGAGTATATACAGTAATTCTATTGGTATCTCAGCTTATACTGGAGTCAATGTTTTCCTAGTTTTTTGTGGTAAAATTAGGTGCCTCGGCTTATATTTGGGTCGGCTTATACTCGAGTATATACGGTAATTTTATTGGAATCTCGGCTTATACTGGAGTCAATGTTTTCCCAGTTTTTTGGTGGTAAAATTAGGTGCCTGGGCTTATATTCGGTCGGCTTATACTTGAGTATATACAGTAATTCTATTGGTATCTCGGTTTATACTGGAGTCAATGTTTTCCCAGTTTTTGTGGTAAAATTAGGTGCCTGGGCTTATATTCGGGTCGGCTTATACTCGAGCATATACGGTAATTTTATTGGTATCTCGGTTTATACTGGAGTCAATGTTTTCCTAGTTTTTTTGTGGTAAAATTAGGTGCCTCGGCTTATATTCGGGTCGGCTTATACTTGAGTATATACGGTAATAACAATACACTGTTATAATTGTATATTATATATTGCATGTAATATTACTAATAATATTACAGTCTAGTGGTATAGGATAATATAGTAATGCTAATAATATAATATATTGTATGTACATACATATGATTAGTAAGCCGCTCTGAGTCCCCTTCAGGGTGCGAAGGGAGGGATATAAATGTAGTAAATAAATAAACGTCAGGAGAGAATGCTTCAGGAACATGTCCGGACAGCCCGAAAGCAACCCAGTGGTTCCAGCCAGGAAAGCCTTCCACATGATTGTTTACGTTATTTATCTTATTTACTTACAGTATTTATATCCCGCCCTCCTTTCTCAGGGCGGATTACAATGAACACATATATGGCAAACATTCAATGCCAACAGACAAACAACATTCAGTTTTTTAGACAGACACAGAGGCATTTTTTTTTAACATCTTTCCAGCTTCACGATTTCCGGCCACAGGGGGAGCTGTTGCTTCACCGTCCATTGGTGGCTGTTCTTCCTCATTCTTTTCCTCGTGAGCAGTTTTATGGTGTTGTAGATTAGTTAAATTAGCCTCCCGCATAAAGCGTACCTAAATTTTCCCTACTTGACAGATGCAACTGTCTTTCGGGGCTGCTAGGTCAACAGCAAGCCGGGGCTATTTTTTTAATTTATTTTTTTATGGTTGCTTGAGTTAATTGAGAATGCAATGAATTCTTATTATTACCATTATTATTATGGTTGGGTGCTTAATTGAGAGTGCAATGATTTCTTATTATTATCATTATTATTATGGTTGGGTGCTTGAGTTAATTGAGAATGCAATGAATTTTATTATTATTATTATTATTATTATTATTATGGTTGGGTGCTTGAGTTAATTGAGAGTGCAATGATTTCTTATTATTATCATTATTATTATTATAGTTGGGTGCTTGAGTTAATCGAGAATGCAAAGATTTATTATTATTATTATTATTATTTTGTTGGGTGCTTGAGTTAATCAAGAATGCAATGATTTATTATTATTATTATTATTATTATTATTATTATGGTTGGGTGCTTGAGTTAATTGAGAGTGTAATGATTTCTTATTCTTATTATGGTTGGGTGCTTGAGTTAATCGAGAATGCAAGGATTTTAAAAAATTATTATTATTATTATTATTATTATTATTATTATTATTATTATTATTATGGTTGGGTGCTTGAGTTAATTGAGAGTGCAATGATTTCTTATTATTCTTCTTCTTATTATTATTATTATGGTTGGGTGCTTGAGTAAATCGAGAATGCAATGATTTATTATTATTATTATTATTATTATGGTTGGGTGCTTGAGTTAATCGAGAATGCAAAGATTTATTATTATTATTATTATTATTTTGTTGGGTGCTTGAGTTAATCAAGAATGCAATGATTTATTATTATTATTATTATTATTATTATTATTATTATTATGGTTGGGTGCTTGAGTTAATTGAGAGTGCAATGATTTCTTATTATTATCATTATTATTATAGTTGGGTGCTTGAGTTAATCGAGAATGCAAAGATTTATTATTATTATAATAATTATTATTATTTTGTTGGGTGCTTGAGTAAATCGAGAATGCAATGATTTATTTTTATTATTATTATTATTATTATTATGGTTGGGTGCTTGAGTTAATCGAGAATGCAAAGATTTATTATTATTATTATTATTATTATTATGGTTGGGTGCTTGAGTTAATTGAGAGTGCAATGATTTCTTATTATTATCATTATTATTATAGTTGGGTGCTTGAGTTAATCGAGAATGCAAAGATTTATTATTATTATTATTATTATTTTGTTGGGTGCTTGAGTTAATCAAGAATGCAATGATTTATTATTATTATTATTATTATTATTATTATTATTATTATTATTATGGTTGGGTGCTTGAGTTAATTGAGAGTGCAATGATTTCTTATTATTATCATTATTATTATAGTTGGGTGCTTGAGTTAATCGAGAATGCAAAGATTTATTATTATTATTATTATTATTTTGTTGGGTGCTTGAGTTAATCAAGAATGCAATGATTTGTTATTATTATTATTATTATTATTATTATTATTATTATGGTTGGGTGCTTGAGTTAATTGAGAGTGTAATGATTTCTTATTCTTATTATGGTTGGGTGCTTGAGTTAATCGAGAATGCAAGGATTTTAAAAAATTATTATTATTATTATTATTATGGTTGGGTGCTTGAGTTAATTGAGAGTGCAATGATTTCTTCTTCTTCTTATTATTATTATTATTATTATTATGGTTGGGTGCTTGAGTAAATCGAGAATGCAATGATTTCTTATTATTATTATTATTATGGTTGGGTGCTTGAGTTAATTGAGAGTGCAATGATTTCTTATTATTATCATTATTATTATTATTATTATTATTATTATTATTATTATTATTATTATGGTTAGGTGCTCGAGTTAATCGAGAATGCAATGATTTATTATTATTATTATTATTATGGTTGGGTGCTTGAGTTAATCAAGAATGCAATGATATTATTATTATTATTATTATTATTATTATTATTATTATTATTATTATGGTTGGGTGCTTGAGGTAATTGAGAGTGCAATGATTTCTTATTATTATCATTATTATTATTATAGTTGGGTGCTTGAGTTAATCGAGAATGCAAAGATTTATTATTATTATTATTATTATTATTATTATTATTATTATTATTATTATTATTATTATTATGGTTGGGTGCTTGAGGTAATTGAGAGTGTAATGATTTCTTCTTCTTATTATTATCATTATTAACTGTCTTTCGGGGCTGCTAGGTCAACAGCAAGCCGGGACTTAACCCGACCCGGGCTTTGAACCCATGTAGTGATTTATAGCAGCTGGTTACTAGCCAGCTGCGCCACAGCCCGGCCCCTTGTTGACGGGGGCTTGTATTGGAAGCGGAAGAGCCTGCAGCCGCCGACCCAACGCAACCTCCTCTTGCCTTCCCGCAGGGAGGAGAGTGGCCCTGGCGGGACCCCCAAGCCGCTGAGCAAGGCCGCGGAGAAGGCCGTGGACAAGGCGGTGCAGGTGGAGATGGGTGAGTTGGAGGCACGGCGGGAACGTGGGGGGGGGGGGTCTTTCCTTCCGGGAGCTCAACCTGCCCTCTCCCCCCCCCCCAGGGGACACAGAGACGCCCCACCCAGAAGCGCCCGGCACCCCGGCCCCGGCCCTGCGCCCCAACGGCCCGAAGCGGAGGAGCATCTGCCTCGTCAGGATCAACCTGGACGAGCCCTTGGACCTGGTGAGCCTTTTCCATCTGTAATAATAATACACTCTTATAATTGCCTATTGTATAACGTGTAATATTGTGAATACTATTGCAGTCTAGTGGTATAGAACAATATATATATATATATAGACTTGCTGTGCCCGGCCAGGCGTTGCTGTGGCAAAGTGGTGGTGGTATTGGTTAAAAATTGTTGTGTCATTTTTATTTGATGTTATTGGTATTTTTTAATTAATTTTATTGTAAGTTATCTCTTTATTTATTATATTTTATTATTTTATGTATTATTTTTAGTTATTTTCTGTTATTATAGTATTTTATTGTTTCAATTTTTTAGTGTTTTTTATTATTTTTTATTGGGTTGCTAGGAGACCAAGTGGGCGGAGCTTAGCCTTCTAACTGGCAGCAATTATTTCTCTCCCTCTAATTAGGACTTTATTTTTATTTTCTTTTTGTTGTATCAACCTAGAGGCATGGATGAGGGGTTGTGCAGTCAATTTTCGAGGTTGTGGGGTGTTTGCTTTTGTTGTTTTGTCCGCTGCCGTGATGCCATCACTCTTTTATATATATAGATATATATAGTAATATAATATATTTTATGCACATCTAACAGGCAAGCCGCCCTGAGTCCCCTTTGGGGTGAGAAGGGCGGGATATCAATGTCACTAATAATAAATAAATAATAAGATTATAATGTTATACAATGTAATAATACACTCTTATAATTGCGTATTGTATAACGTGTAATTTTGCCAATACTATTGCAGTCTAGTGGTATAGAACAATATAGTATCATTATTATTATTATTATTATTATTAATATTATTATTATTATGTAATGCTGATGTTGTGCTAGGCGAATAATATAATATATTGTCAAGCTGCCCTGAGTCCCCTTTGGGGTGAGAAGGGCGGGATATCAATGTAATAAATAAATGTAGTAAATGAATAAATAAATATCAATGTCACTAATAATAAATAAATAATAAGATTATAATGTTATACAATGTAATAATACACTCTTATAATTGCGTATTGTATAACGTGTAATATTGCCAATACTATTGCAGTCTAGTGGTATAGAACAATATAGTATCATTATTATTATTATTATTATTATTATTATTATTATTATTATTATTATTATTATTATGTAATGCTGATGTTGTGCTAGGCGAATAATATAATATATTGTCAAGCTGCCCTGAGTCCCCTTCGGGGTGAGAAGGGCGGGATATCAATGTAATAAATAAATGTAGTAAATGAATAAATAAATATCAATGTCACAAATAATAAATAAATAATAAGATTATAATGTTATACTAATGCAGTCTAGTGGTATAGAACAATATAGTAATACAGTAGAGTCTCACTTATCCAACATAAAAGTGAATATGTTGGATAACAAGGAGAGATTAAGGAAAAGCCTATTAAACATCAAATTAGGTTATGATTTTACAAATTAAGCACCAAAATATCAAGTTATACAACAAATTTGACAGAAAAAGTAGTTCAATATGCAGTAATGCTATGTAGCAATTACTGTATTTATGAATTTAGCACCAAAATATCATGATATATTGAAAACGTTGACTACAAAAATGCGTTGGATAATCCAGAACGTTGGATAAGTGAGACTCTACTGTAATAAGATTATAATGTTATATATATATATATATATAGTAATAGTAATATAATATATTTTATGCACATCTAACAGGCAAGCCGCCCTGAGTCCCCTTTGGGGTGAGAAGGGCGGGATATCAATGTCACTAATAATAAATAAATAATAAGATTATAATGTTATACAATGTAATAATACACTCTTATAATTGCGTATTGTATAACGTGTAATATTGTGAATACTATTGCAGTCTAGTGGTATAGAACAATATAGTAAAATGTAATATATATATATATATATAGTAATATAATATATTTTATGCACATCTAACTGGCAAGCCGCCCTGAGTCCCCTTTGGGGTGAGAAGGGCGGGATATCAATGTCACTAATAATAAATAAATAATAAGATTATAATGTTATACAATGTAATAATACACTCTTATAATTGCGTATTATATAACGTGTAATTTTGCCAATACTATTGCAGTCTAGTGGTATTGTACAATATAGTAATACATATATATATATATATATATATATATATATATATATATAGAGAGAGAGAGAGAGAGAGAGAGAGAGAGAGAGAGAGAGACTAGCTGTGCCCGGCCACGCGTTGCTGTGGCGAAGTATGTTGGTCTGGGAAATAAAGTCTTGAGGAATCGGTGGTAGTGAAGGTCAAGGGTAAAGGTTTTCCCCAGACATTAAGTCCATTATAAATGGGTTATATATGGGTTATATGTGGAAGTTCCTTGAGTCTACACTGCCATATAATCCAGTTCAAATCTGATAATCTGTATTTTATAGGCCTAAGTGAGGCCTAACTCTGCCTGTCCCCTGGGCTGAGTGGGTTGCTAGGAGACCAAGTGGGAGGAGCTTAGCCTTCTAACTGGCAGCAATGGGATAAAAACAATTATTCCTCTCCCTCTAATGGGGACTTTATTTTTCGTTCCTTTTTGTTGTATGAACGTAGAGGCATGGATGAGGGGTTGGGCTGCCAAGTTTAGTGTTTCTGGGATGTGCAGTTTTGTTGTTTTGTCCTAGGCTGAAATTTTATATATAGAGATTTTTATATATATAGATTACCCTTTTATTTTATATATATAGATTACCCTTTTATATATATATATAGATTAATTATATGTTATATATTACATATAATATTACAGTATAGTGGTATAGTTCAATCTTATATATATAAAAGAGTGATGGCATCACGGCAGCGGACAAAACAACAAAAGTAAACACCCCACAACCTCGAAAATTGACAGCACAACCCCTCATCCATGCCTCTAGGTTGATACAACAAAAAAGAAAAGAAAAATAAAGTCCTAATTACAGGGAGAGGAATAATTGTTTTTATCTAATTGCTGCCATCTATATATATAAAAGAGTCATGGAATCCTGGCGACCGACAAAACAACAAAACTAAACACCCCACAACTTCGAAAATTGACAGCACAACCCCTCATCCATGCCTCTAGGTTGATACAACAAAAAAGAAAAGAAAAATAAAGTCCTAATTACAGGGAGAGGAATAATTGTTTTTATCTAATTGCTGCCATCTATATATATAAAAGAGTCATGGAATCCTGGCGACCGACAAAACAACAAAACTAAACACCCCACAACTTCGAAAATTGACAGCACAACCCCTCATCCATGCCTCTAGGTTGATACAACTAAAAGAAAAGAAAAATAAAGTCCTAATTAGAGGGAGAGGAATAATTGTTTTTATCCAATTGCTGCCAGTTAGAAGGCTAAGCTCTGCTCACTTGGTCTCCTAGCAACCCACTCAGCCCAGGGGACCCTTGACCTTAACTACCACCAATTCCTCAATACTTTATTTCCCATACCACCATATTTCGCCACAGCAACGCGTGGCCGGGCACAGCTAGTAGTAATATATAATGCTAATTTTGTGCTATGCTTATAATATAATATATTGTATGTACATACAGCTGCTCTGAGTCCCCTTCATGGTGAGAAGGGCAGGATATAAATGTAGTAAATGAATAAATAAATAATTTTGGTCTGAAATGACTTGAAGGCACACAACAACAACAACAATCCTAATTAACTGGACTCTCTCATTGGCCAGAAGCAGGCCCACACTTCCCATGGAAATCCTGATAGGTTTATGTTGCTTAAAATTGTTTTCATTTTTAAATATGGTATTGTTCTTTCATTGTTGTTTTTGTTTTGCCCTACAAATAAGACACGTGCAGTGTGTATAGGAAGTTGTTCGTTTTTTTTGTTTTCAAATGATAATTCGACCCCACAGCAGTCTGAAGGATTGCTTCAAAAGTTTGAGGACCCCTGGCCTAGAGCATCTTGGATGGAGGGAGATTAATAAGTAATTAAGTGATGATGATGATGATGATGATGAGATCAGTGTCACAAATAATAAATAAATATGATGATGATGATTCTTTCTGGGCAGCCTCCCGAACTGCAGGCGCTTTCCGAAGCCATGAAGGCTCGTGCCGAGGCCGAGAAGGCAGCCAGGCTGCAGCAGGGAGTTCCCAGAGTCTCCGAGGAGCAGGCGGGTGAGGGAGCGGCTCCTCCTTGTTCCCCAAAACCGGCGGGTGGGGGGGCCCAGGCTGGGTTCTGAGGCAGGTCTCCACCACAGGACCACTGCCGTTGCCACCGCCACGGTCATCATCATCGCCATCGGAAGTGACCACCTCTCCGGTCTCCTGCTTAGCCAGTGCCGCCACCGCCTCCTCCGCGTTGCCACTGACGGTCAGCTCCCCCACAGTGGTGGACTCCAACCCGCTGACCGGTGAGTTGATTCTGGACACCACCTCTGCCTTTGTTTGGCCTCCCTCAAGGTCCAGCTCCGTTGCCCGTTGTCTTTAGATAATAATAATAATAATAATAATAATAATAATAATAATAATAATAATAATAAAATGCTATTGTTATAGTACTACTATTATGTTATTGGAATAGTATTAATATTTTACTACTTATATATATGTGCGTGTGTATATATAATAATAATAATAATAGTTATTATTACCCACAATGGAACAGTATTAATATTTTACTACTTATATATATATATATATATATATGTGCGTGTGTATATATAATAATAATAATAATGTTATTATTACCCACAATGGAACAGTATTAATATTTTACTACATCTATCTATCTATCTATCTATCTATCTATCTATATGTGTGTGTGTGTGTGTGTGTATAATAATAATAATAATAATAATAATAAATGATATTGTTATAGTACTATTATTATGTTATTGGAATAGTATTAATATTTTACTACTTATATATATGTGCGTGTGTATATATAATAATAATAATAATAATGTTATTATTACCCACAATGGTACAGTATTAATATTTTACTACTTATATATATATGTGCGTGTGTATATATAATAATAATAATAATAATAATAATAATAAGTTATTATTACCCACAATGGAACAGTATTAATATTTTACTACTTATATATATATGTGTGTGTGTGTGTATATAATAATAATAATAATAATAATAATAATAAATGCTAATGGTATAGTATTACTATTATGTTATTATTACCCACGATGGTACAGTATTAATATTTTACTACTTATATATATGTTTGTGCGTGTGTATATATAATAATAATGTTATTATTACCCACAATGGAACAGTATTAATATTTTACTACTTATATATATGTGCATTTGTATATAATAATAATAATAATGTTATTATTACCCACAATGGAACAGTATTAATATTTTACTACTTATATATATATGTGCGTGTGTATATATAATAATAATAATAATAATGTTATTATTACCCACAATGGAACAGTATTAATATTTTACTACTTATATATATATGTGTGTGTGTGTATATATATAATAATAATAATAATAATAATAATAATAATAATAATAATAATAATAAATGCTAATGGTATAGTATTACTATTATGTTATTATTACCCACGATGGTACAGTATTAATATTTTACTACTTACATATATATATGTGTGTGTGTGTGTGTGTTTAATAATAATAATGTTATAGTGCTACTATTACATTATTATTACCCACAATGGTACAGTTTTAATATTTTACTACTTATATATATGTGTGTGTGTATAATAATAATAATAATAATAATAATAATAATAATAATAATGATGATGTTATAGTGCTACTATTACATTATTATAGTACTACTATTATGTTATTATTACCCACAATTGAACAGTATTAATATTTTACTATTTATATATGTGTGTGTGTATACACATTTTATTTATAATAATAATATAATAATTGTTATAATATTTATAATAGTAATAATATTATTGTTGTAGTACCATTATATTATTATTATCCACAATGGTACAGTATTAATGTGTGTGTGTGTGTGTGTATGCATGCATGCAGGCGCATATATATATATAATTTATAATAATAATATGATAATAATGACTAACATTATTGTTATAGTACTACTATATTATAATTACCTACAATGGTACAGTATTAATGTGTGTGTGTGTGTGTATAAATATATATACTTTTTTTGTTTATAATAATAATATAATAATAATGAATAATATTATTGTTATAGTACTACTATATTATTATTACCCACAATGGTACAGTATTAGTGTGTGTGTGTGTATATAAATTTTATTTATAATAATAATATAATAAGAATGAATAACATTATTGTTATAGTAGTATTATATTATTGTTACCCGCAATGGTACAGTATTGATGTCTGTGTGTGTGTGTGTATGTATGTGTGTGTGTGTGTGTATAAATTTTATTAATAATAATAATGAATAACATTACTGTTATAGTAGTACTCCTACTATATTATTATTACCCACAATGGTACAGTATTGATGTCTGTGTGTGTGTGTGTGTGTGTGTGTGTGTGTATATATATATACACACACACACACACACACACATATATATGTATATATATATATAAATTTTATTTATAATAATAATGAATAACATTATTGTTATAATAGTACTACTATATTATTATTACCCGCAATGGTACAGTATTGATGTCTGTGTGTGTGTGTGTGTGTGTGTGTGTATATGTGTGTGTGTGTGTGTGTGTGTGTGTGTATATATATATATATTATTTATAATAATAATATATTAATAATGAATAACATTATATTATGTTATAGTAGTACTATATTATGATTACCCGCAATGTTCTGCCTCTGCTTTGCCTCCCTCAAGGCCCGGCTCCGACGCCCGCCGTCTTTGGCTCCGGAGCCCCCGTGAGCCGCGCAGAGTCTCTTCCGCCCGTGACGGAGATGGAGGTGACCGAGGGGGCCGGCTCCTCTTTGGCCGTGGTGGCCACTCCTCCGGCCCCTTCTCCGAGCGCTGCCCAGGCCGAGGGCGGAGGGTCCTTCCTGGGCAAGACCCCCACCAAGCGCCGCTCCTCCTCCCCCTCGGAGCTGGACCCCGCCCCGCTCACGTCCCCCAGCAAGAGGCGGGCCCTGGCGCCGGACGAGACAGCACCCGTGTTCCGGCCGGTCTTCGGCCTCTCCACCCCGGGGCTGACCCTGCCGTCCGCGGCTCCTCCGTCCACCTTCCAGCCCATCTTTGCCAGGCCGATCGCAAGCCCCACGGCGACCACAGCCTCCACCTCTGATGCGATTTCCACCTCTGCGCCCGCTCTCGGTGCAACCGGGGTCTTCGCGAGCACCTTGAGCCTGCCTCTGAGTGGCGCGGCCACTCCACCTTTGCCCGTGGTGGCCTCCAACCTCTTTGGAGGGCTGCCTTCTCCTCCTCCTCCGCCTTACACCCTGACCTCCCAGGCGGCCGCCGGTCCCGCCCCGGCCCCCCCAGGGTCGGGCAGCCCCTTTGGCCACCCGGCCTTTGGACCTAACAGCACGAGCGGGGCCTCGCAGCCCACGTACAGCCTCGCGGGGTCCTTCCGCTTCGGGGCGGCCACCACCACGGCCGGCGGAGAAGCAGCGGGCCCAGCACCCACGTCTGGGGCCACCACTGTGCCCCTCCTGCCGCCGCTGATGGACCCAGTGGGCAGCTCCGCCCAGACCGCCTTCTGCTCCCCCACCTTCAGCACCCCTGTGCTCGGCCGGACCCGTCGGGCGTTCGGAGGTGGTGAGTCCTCGGCTATTCGGTGGGTGGGTTGGTACCGGATCTGTGACGGACAGGGTGGGCTCTGTAAGGGTTTGGTTTGTAACGGGGTCAGAAAGACACCATTCCACCACGTCTCCTGTGTCAATCTATATATATAAAAGAGTAATGGAATCACGGCACCGGACAAAACAACTAAACTAAACGCCCCACAACCTTGAAAATTGACAGCACAACCTCTCATCCACGCCTCTACGTTCATACAACAAAAAGAAAAGAAAAATTAAGTCCTAGCCACAGCAATGCGTGGCTGGGCACAGCTAGTATATATATATATATATAAAAGGGTAATGGCATCACGGCACCGGACAAAACAACTAAACTAAACGCCCCACAACCTTGAAAATTTACAGCACAACCTCTCATCCACGCCTCTACGTTCATACAACAAAAAGAAAAGAAAAATTAAGTCCTAGCCACAGCAATGCGTGGCTGGGCACAGCTAGTATATATATATATATAAAAGGGTAGTGGAATCACGGCACCGGACAAAACAACAAAACTAAACGCCCCCCAACCTCGAAATTTCACAACATAATCCATCATCCACACCTCAAGGTTGAAACCACAAAATATCACATCACGAACCTCCACAGGTCTATATATACAAAAGGGTAATGAAATTAGCCTTCTAACTGGCAGCAATTGGATAAAAAACAATTATTCCTTTCCCTCTAATTAGGACTTTATTTTTCTTTCCTTTTTGTCGTATGAACGTAGAGGCATGGATGAGGGGTTGTGCTGCCAAGTTTAGTGTTTCTGGGATGTGTAGTTTTGTTGTTTTGTCCTGGGCCAAAATTTCATTACCCTTTTATATATATAAAGATTACATGTAATATTGCTAATACATATAGTAATATATAACGCTTCTATTGTGCTATGCTAATAATATAGTATATTCATATAATATTGGTATTGTAATGTAATCCAATAGAATAATAATACTACACTATTTTAATTGTGTATTGTATGTTACATGTAATATTCCTAATACATATAGTAATATATAACACTTATATTGTGCTATGCTAATAATATATATTCATATAATATTGATATGAGAATGTAATCCAATAGAATAATAATACACTATTATAAATTGTGCTATGCTCATAATATAATATATTCATATAATATTGGTATTGTAATGTAATCCAATAGAATAATAGTACACTCTTATAGTTGTATATTATATATTACATGTAATATTGCTAATACATATAGTAATATAGAACGCTTATATTGTGCTATGCTCATAATATAATATATTCATATAATATTGATATTAGAATGTAATACAATAGAATAATAATACACTCTTATAGTTGTATAATATATATTAAATGTAATATTGCTAATACATATAGTAATATATAACGCTTATATTGTGCTATGCTCATAATATAATATATTCATATAATATTGATATTAGAATGTAATACAATAGAATAATAATACTCTTATAGTTGTATAATATATATTAAATGTAATATTGCTAATACATATGGTAATATATAACGCTTATATTGTGCTATGCTCATAATATAATATATTCATATAATATTGATATTAGAATGTAATACAATAGAATAATAATACTCTTATAGTTGTATAATATATATTAAATGTAATATTGCTAATACATATAGTAATATATAACGCTTATATTGTGCTATGCTCATAATATAATATATTCATATAATATTGATATTAGAATGTAATACAATAGAATAATAATAATACACTATTCTAAATTGTGCTATGCTCATAATATAATATTGGTATTGTAATGTAATCCAATAGAATAATAATACTACACTATTTTAATTGTGTATTGTATGTTACATGTAATATTGCTAATACATATAGTAATATATAACGCTTCTATTGTGTTATGCTCATAATATAATATATTCATATAATATTGGTATTGTAATGTAATCCAATAGAATCATAATACTACACTATTTTAATTGTGTATTGTATGTTACATGTAATATTGCTAATACATATAGTAATATATAACGCTTCTATTGTGCTATGCTCATAATATATATACATATAATATTGATATTAGAATGTAATCAATAGAATAATACTACAATTATTACTACTATAATACTACTATTATAATTACTATTACTATTATAAGCTCTTTACTAGAGCTTTTAATCTATTTTAATTTTTATCAATATTTGTATGTATGTATTTTTATCCTTTACAATTTTATCTTGTAAATCGCCTAGAGCATCGTGGATGGAGGGCGATTAATAAGTAATTAAATGATGATGATGATGATGATGATGATGATGATGATGATAATTGTGTACTGTATGTTTCATGTACTATTACTAATACTATTAATAATAATAATAATACAATTATTAATTACAATTATTATTATTATACTATTACATATAATATATAATAGGCATGTCCCCAAATTGCCTTCCAGGATCGCCGTCCGGTTCCGGACCGAGCGCGGCCAATCCCATCAGCGGTAAGTAACCTTCTGACCTTTGCCGGAGCAGGTGAGGGCGGGGCACAAGGGGCGGGGCCCTGGTTCCCGAGATGACCGCCACTGACCGGCCCCTCTCTCCATAGGGCCCTCTCCGCTGACCTTTGCCATCGGGGCCGGGGCCAAGTCGGGGGCCCGGCAGCGGCTCCAGGCCCGGAGGCAGCACCCCAGGAGGAAGTGACCCCCCACCCACCCGCCAATCAAAGTCCCGTTCTCATTGGACTTGGACCTCAAGTTCGCTGTACATTAAAATGTATATAGACCTGTATATAGTACTTAAGAGCATTTTAAGCACATTTTTTAAAAAATTATTTCAGACTTTATTTTTCTATTTGGAGTCTGTAGAGATAGAGCGAGCGTTTGTTTCAGGGTCGGGGGGGGGGAGGGGGTCATTGTTTGGATATATTTGTTTGTTTATTTGTTTGTTTGAGAGTAAGGGGAGGGTCCTGGGAAGGAGGGAGGGGTCATTGACATGGGTGTGACTTTGGATATGTGTTTATTTGTTTGTTCAAGAGTAAAGAGGGCCATGCACTGAGACTGGTGTTAATTTGTATTTGTTTGTTTGTTTATGACTGGGGGGGGGGGGGGGGCTTGGGAAAGCGGGAGAGAGGTGTCATTGATGTTGATGTTTGTTTATTTGTTTGCGAGTAAGGGGAGGGCCTTGCGATGTTTGTTTGTTTATTTGTTTGTGAGGGGAGGGCCTTGTGAGGGAGGGCGGGGTCACTGCTATTGGTATTAGTTTGTATTTGTTTGTTTGATTGTTTATGACTAAGGGGAGGGTCTTGGGAAGGAGGGAGAGAGGTGTCATTGATGTTGATGTTTGTGTATTTGTTTGTTTGAGAGTAAGGGGAGGGCCTTGCGATGTTTGTTTGTTTATTTGTTTGTGAGGGGAGGGTCTTGTGAGGGAGGGCGGGGTCACTGCTATTGGTGTTAGTTTGCATTTGTTTGTTTGTTTGTTTATGACTAAAGGGAGGGTCCTAGGAAGGAGGGAGGAGTCACTGATATTGGTGTTAGTTTGCATTTGTTTGTGTGTTTGTTTATGACTAAGGGGAGGGTCTTGGGAAGAAGGGAGGGGTCACTGATATTGGTATTAGTTTGTATTTGTTTGTTTGATTGTTTATGACTAAGGGGAGGGTCTTGGGAAGGAGGGAGAGAGGTGTCATTGATCTTGATGTTTATTTATTTGTTTGCGAGTAAGGGGAGGACCTTGGGAAGGAGGGCGGGGTCACTGATATTGGTTTCCAAATATGTTTGTTTATTTGAGGGTAAGGGAGTCATGGATATCGGAGTTTGTTCGGAGTTTATTTATTTTGAGTTCTTGGAATTTGTTGGAATATGTTTTGTTTATTTGAGAGCCTTGGTAGGGAGGGAGAGCTCATTTCAATATGTTTGTTTGCAGGGTTGATATTTATTTTTGCAGAGACCTTTGAGTCCTGATATTTATATTAATTTCAGTAACTAAAAAAGGCAAGAGGTTTTTTGAACCCGCTTTGGTGTGGCTGCTTGGTCTTTTGGCCTCCGGGTCGAGCGTCCGACTCTTGACCAACTCAGGCCAAGGAAGAATTATTATTATTATTATTATTATTATTATTATTATTATTATTATTATTATTTTGTTTATTTATACCCTGGCTTGAAGTGTGGAGTGTTTACTGGCCTTGGTTGACCCTTGAAGCGCCTGCCTCGCCAGCCCTACTTCTGATGGCCATTGAGGGCTATTATTATTATTATTATTATTATTATTATTAGATTATTATTATGTTTATTTATACCCTGGCTTGAAGTGTGGAGTGTTTCCTGGCCTTGGTTGACCCTTGAAGCACCCGCCTCGCCTGCCCTACTTCCGATGGCCATTGAGGACCATTATTATTATTATTATTATTATTATTATTATTATTATTATTATTATGTTTATTTATACCCTGGCTTGAAGAGGTCATGGAGTGTTTCCTGGCCTTGGTTGACCCTTGAAGCGCCCGCTTCACCTGCCCTACTTCCGATGGCCATTGAGGGCCATTATTATTATTATTATTATTATTATTATTACACAGATTATTATTATTATTATTATTATTATTATTATTATTATTATTATTTATACCCTGGCTTGAAGAGGTCATGGAGTGTTTCCTGGCCTTGGTTGACCCTTGAAGCACCCACCTCGCCTCCCCTACTTTTGATGGCCATTGAGGGCCACCATTATTATTATTATTATTATTATTATTATTATTATTATTTTATTATGACACAGCAAACAAGATAGATATGTTGGATTTCGATTCACAAAACCACAAGTCGAACACTTCCCAAGTGTCTAGGACTGTGTGAAGTATTATTATTATTATTATTATTATTATTATTATTATTATTATTTTATGACACAGCAAACAGGATAGATATGCTGGATTTCGTATCACAAAATCACAAGTCAAACACTTCCCAAGTGTCTAGGACTGTGTGATGTATTATTATTATTATTATTATTATTATTATTATTATTATTTTATTATGACACAGCAAACACGATAGATATGCTTGATTCCTTGCACAGTCTGCATTTTGGGTCATCAGCTGATTTTTCGATCTTGGCCTGAATTGCCTTTGTCCTGATGTCTTGTTCCTGGGCTGCAAGGATCAGGCCTTCTGCCTCCTTCTTCAGGGTCCCATTCGTGAGCCAGAGCCAGGTCTTCTCCTTGTCAGCTTTTCCTTCAATTTTGTCAAGGAACTTCCCATGCCATGTTTTGTTGTGCCAGCTGTCAGCTCTAGTTTGTAGTGCGGTTTTCTTGTACTGATTCTGCTCTAGTTTGTAGTGCAGTTTTCTTGTACTGGTTCTGCTCTAGTTTGTAGTGCGGTTTTCTTGTACTGGTTCTGCTCTAGTTTGTAGTGCAGTTTTCTTGTACTGATTCTGCTCTAGTTTGTCGTGCGGTTTTCTTGTACTGGTTCTGCTCTAGTTTGTAGTGCGGTTTTCTTGTACTGATTCTGCTCTAGTTTGTAGTGCGGTTTTCTTGTACTGATTCTGCTCTAGTTTGTCGTGCGGTTTTCTTGTACTGATTCTGCTCTAGTTTGTAGTGCGGGTTTCTTGTACTGGTTCTGCTCTAGTTTGTAGTGCGGTTTTCTTGTACTGATTCTGCTCTAGTTTGTAGTGCGGTTTTCTTGTACTGGTTTTTATTATTATTATTATTATTTATTATTTATACCCTGGCTTGAAGAGGTAATGGGTCCTTTGCAAGAAGGTAAACCTCTCAAGGAGAGCCTTCAAGGGCAAGGTGTGTGTATATGTTTACATAGGAGGCAAGGGGAGGATTGGCTGGGAGCGGAGGGTGGGGCGGCTCGCCCTGGGACGGCCACCCTGGCTGGCCATTGGGGTCAAGGGGAGACCGGCCTTAGTCTCGGCCTTGGCGGTCACCTTGCCTGCATCGCTTGGGCGATAAGAGAAGAAGGAAACCCTTGAAGGCGAGAGAGAAAGAGAAGACCCTGCTCCATTGCTGCTGCAGAAGGAAGAAAGAAAGGAAAGAAGGAACGAAGGTAGGGAGAGCCCTGGCTCCTTTGGGTTGGCATCATCATCATCCTGGAGTTGTTTGAGTGGACTATGTGTCATGGAGTCCATCTGCCGGGAGGGATTTGGTGGTGCATTCTTGCCTGAATGGCAGAATGGAGATGGAGTCAACGACCCTTGGTGGTCTCTTCCAACTCTAGGATTTTCATAAGATGCCTATGAGAGGATGGAAGGCCATCTGTCGGGAGGGTTTTGGTGGTGTCCTTCCTGGTGTTGGGCTGGGTGGCCCTTGGCGACCCTTCCACGTCTAGAATTCTGTCTATCATCTTCTCATCTATCTCTTAGGGATTGGACTTGATGGGCCTCAAGGCTCATCTGTCTCTAAGGGTGTTGGACTAGATGACCCTTGGGGTCCCTTCCAAGTCTAGGATTCATTCTATCTAGTATTTGGGGGGTGAGACTAGATGACCCTTGGGGTCCCAAGTCTAGGCATATATCAATATATCTATCTATTCTTAGGGGTGGGACTAGATAACCCTTGGGGTCCCTTCTGAGTCTAGGATTGTACCTATCACATATCTCTGTGGGTAGGTCTAGGTGACCCTTGGGGTCCCTTCCATGTCTAGGAGTCTGTCTGTCTATCACGTATCTCTGAGGGGGTTGGTCTAGGTGACCCTTGGGGTCCCTCCCAAGTCTAGGAGTCTATCGTGTGGGGTTGGACTTGATGGACCCCAAGGCTCATGTGTGTCTAAGGGTGTTGGACTAGATGACCCTTGGGGTCCCAAATCTAGGCATCTATCATATCTATTCATAGGGTGTTGGACTAGATGACCCTTGGGGTCCCTCCCAAGTCTAGGAGTCTATCACGTGTCTCTGAGGGGGTTGGTCTAGATGACCCTTGGGGTCCCTCCCAAGTTTAGGAGTCTTATCACGTATCTCTGAGGGGGTTGGTCTAGGTGACCCTTGAGGTCCCTCCCAAGTCTAGGAGTCTATTGTGTGGGGTTGGACTTGATGGACCCCAAGGCTCATGTGTCTCTAAGGGTGTTGGTCTAGGTGATCCTTGGGGTCCCTCCCAAGTCTAGGAGTCTGTCTGTCTATCATGTATCTCCCTAGGGGGTTGGTCTAGATGACCGTTGGGGTCCCTCCCAAGTTTAGGAGTCTATCATGTATCTCTAAGGGTGTTGGTCTAGATAACCCTTGGTGTCCCTCCCAAGTCTAGGAGTCTATCACGTATCTGTGAGGGGTTGGACTTGATGGACCCCAAGGCTCATGTGTCTCTAAGGGTGTTGGTCTAGGTGATCCTTGGGGTCCCTCCCAAGTCTAGGAGTCTATCGTGTATCTCTGAGGGGGTAGGTCTAGGCGACCCTTGGGGTCCCTTCCATGTCTAGGATTCTATCTGTCTATCACGTATCTCTGAGGGGGTTGGTAGGTCTAGATGACCCTTGGGGTCCCTCCCAAGTCTAGGAGTCTATCGCGTGGGGTTGGACTTGATGGACCCCAAGGCTCATGTGTCTCTAAGGGTGTTGGACTAGATGACTCTTGGGGTCCCTCCCAAGTCTAGGAGTCTATCGCGTATCTGTGAGGGGTTGGACTTGATGGACCCCAAGGCTCATGTGTCTCTAAGGGTCTATTGCGTATCTCTGAGGGGGTTGGTAGGTCTAGATGACTCTTGGGGTCCCTCCCAAGTCTAGGAGTCTATCACGTATCTGTGTGGGGTTGGACTTGATGGACCCCAAGGCTCATGTGTCTCTAAGGGTCTATTGCGTATCTCTGAGGGGGTTGGTAGGTCTAGATGACCCTTGGGGTCCCTCCCAAGTCTAGGAGTCTATCACGTATCTGTGAGGGGTTGGACTTGATGGACCCCAAGGCTCATGTGTCTCTAAGGGTCTATCGTCTATCTCTAAGGGGGTTGGTCTAGATGACCCTTGGGGTCCCTCCCAAGTCTAGGAGTCTATCACGTATCTGTGAGGGGTTGGACTTGATGGACCCCAAGGCTCATGTGTGTCTAAGGGTGTTGGACTAGATGACCCTTGGGGTCCCAAATCTAGGCATCTATCATATCTATTCATAGGGTGTTGGACTAGATGACCCTTGGGGTCCCAAATCTAGGCATCTATCATATCTATTCATAGGGTGTTGGACTAGATGACCCTTGGGGTCCCTCCCAAGTCTAGGAGTCTATCACGTGTCTCTGAGGGGGTTGGTCTAGATGACCCTTGGGGTCCCTCCCAAGTTTAGGAGTCTTATCACGTATCTCTGAGGGGGTTGGTCTAGGTGACCCTTGAGGTCCCTCCCAAGTCTAGGAGTCTATCACGTGTCTCTGAGGGGGTTGGTCTAGATGACCCTTGAGGTCCCTCCCAAGTTTAGGAGTCTTATCACGTATCTCTGAGGGGGTTGGTCTAGATGACCCTTGAGGTCCCTCCCAAGTCTAGGAGTCTATCACGTGTCTCTGAGGGGGTTGGTCTAGATGACCCTTGAGGTCCCTCCCAAGTTTAGGAGTCTTATCACGTATCTCTGAGGGGGTTGGTCTAGGTGACCCTTGAGGTCCCTCCCAAGTCTAGGAGTCTATTGTGTGGGGTTGGACTTGATGGACCCCAAGGCTCATGTGTCTCTAAGGGTGTTGGTCTAGGTGATCCTTGGGGTCCCTCCCAAGTCTAGGAGTCTGTCTGTCTATCATGTATCTCCCTAGGGGGTTGGTCTAGATGACCGTTGGGGTCCCTCCCAAGTTTAGGAGTCTATCATGTATCTCTAAGGGTGTTGGTCTAGATAACCCTTGGTGTCCCTCCCAAGTCTAGGAGTCTATCACGTATCTGTGAGGGGTTGGACTTGATGGACCCCAAGGCTCATGTGTCTCTAAGGGTGTTGGTCTAGGTGATCCTTGGGGTCCCTCCCAAGTCTAGGAGTCTATCGTGTATCTCTGAGGGGGTAGGTCTAGGCGACCCTTGGGGTCCCTTCCATGTCTAGGATTCTATCTGTCTATCACGTATCTCTGAGGGGGTTGGTAGGTCTAGATGACCCTTGGGGTCCCTCCCAAGTCTAGGAGTCTATCGCGTGGGGTTGGACTTGATGGACCCCAAGGCTCATGTGTCTCTAAGGGTGTTGGACTAGATGACTCTTGGGGTCCCTCCCAAGTCTAGGAGTCTATCGCGTATCTGTGAGGGGTTGGACTTGATGGACCCCAAGGCTCATGTGTCTCTAAGGGTCTATTGCGTATCTCTGAGGGGGTTGGTAGGTCTAGATGACTCTTGGGGTCCCTCCCAAGTCTAGGAGTCTATCGCGTATCTGTGAGGGGTTGGACTTGATGGACCCCAAGGCTCATGTGTCTCTAAGGGTCTATTGCGTATCTCTGAGGGGGTTGGTCTAGATGTCCCTTCCACGTCTAGGATTCTATCTGTCTATCGTCTATCTCTAAGGGGGTTGGTCTAGGTGACCCTTGGGGATCCATTCTCCCCATCTCTCTCTGCCCCCTTGTCTCCCTTTGGGGGAACGCAGGTGCCGGCCGGCCGGGATGTCTCGCAAGGTGAGCCTGGACCACCTGGAGGACCACCTGCTCTGCCCCATCTGCCTGGAGGTCTTCCGGGAGCCGCTGATGCTGCCCTGCGGCCACTCCTACTGCCGGCCCTGCGTGGAGTCCCTCTCGGGGGGCCCCGAGGCCCGCTTCCTCTGCCCCCTCTGCCGGCAGAGCGCCCACGCGGCCAGCTCCCCCCCCAACGTCAGCCTGGCCCGCCTGGTGGAGGCCCTGCGCACTGGGGCCCACGGGGGGGAGGAGCAGCAGGAGCAGCAGGAGGAGGAGTCCTGCCCCGACCACCGCAACCCCCTGAGCCTCTTCTGCGAGGACGACCGGGACGTCATCTGCGGGCTCTGCGGCACCATCGGCACCCACCGCCACCACCGCCTCACCCCGCTCTCCACCGCCTACAGCCGCATGAAGGCAAGCACCCATTGAATAGCCTTGCAGCATCAAAGCCTGGCTGCTTCATACCTAGGGGACTCCATTGTCGGCCAACTTGAATCCCATTGAATAGCCTTGCAGCATCAAAGCCTGGCTGCTTCATACCTAGGGGACTCCATTGTCGGCCCACTTGAATCCCATTGAATAGCCTTGCAGCATCAAAGCCTGGCTGCTTCATACCTAGGGGACTCCATTGTCGGCCAACTTGAATCCCATTGAATAGCCTTGCAGCATCAAAGCCTGGCTTCTTCATACCTAGGGGACTCCATTGTCGGCCAACTTGAATCCCATTGAATAGCCTTGCAGCATCAAAGCCTGGCTGCTTCATACCTAGGGGACTCCATTGTCGGCCAACTTGAATTCCCATTGAATAGCCTTGCAGCATCAAAGCCTGGCTGCTTCATACCTAGGGGACTCCATTGTCGGCCCACTTGAATCCCATTGAATAGCCTTGCAGCATCAAAGCCTGGCTGCTTCATACCTAGGGGACTCCATTGTCGGCCAACTTGAATCCCATTGAATAGCCTTGCAGCATCAAAGCCTGGCTTCTTCATACCTAGGGGACTCCATTGTCGGCCAACTTGAATCCCATTGAATAGCCTTGCAGCATCAAAGCCTGGCTGCTTCATACCTAGGGGAATCCTCTTTATGCTAGTAATAATATAATATAAATAAATATTTATTAAACTTGTCGGGAGTGTGCCAAATAATAATAATAATAATGAAATAATAATAAATCTTTATTTATTGAACTTCTCAGGAGTGTGCCAAATAATAATAATAATGAAATAATAATAAATCTTTATTTATTGAACTTGTCAGGAGGGTGTCTAATAATAATAATATATAAAATAAATCTTTATTTATTAAGCTTGGCAGGAGTGTGCCAAATAATAATAAAAATATAATACTAATAATAAATCTTTATTTATTGAACTTGTCAGGAGTGTGCCAAATAATAATAATAATGAAATAATAATAAATCTTTATTTATTGAACTTGGCAGGAGTGTGCCAAATAATAATAATAATAATGAAATAATAATAAATCTTTATTTATTGAACTTGGCAGGAGGGTGTCTAATAATAATAATATATAAAATAAATCTTTATTTATTAAGCTTGGCAGGAGTGTGCCAAATAATAATAAAAATATAATACTAATAATAAATCTTTATTTATTGAACTTGGCAGGAGGGTGCCAAATAGTTATAATATAATATAATATAATATAATAAATCTTTATTTATTAAACTTGGCAGGAGGGTGCCTTATAATAATAATATATAAAATAAATCGTGATTAAACTTGGCAGGAGTGTGCCAAATAACAATAATATAAAAATATAATAATAATAATAAATATTTATTTATTAAACTTGGCAGGAGGGCACCAAATAATATTAATAATGAAATAATAATAAAAATAAATATTTATTAATCTTGGCAGGAGAGTGCCTAATAATAATTATAATAAATCTTTATTAAACTTGTCAGGAGGGTGCCAAATAATAATATACAGTAGAGTCTCACTTATCCAAGCCTCTGGATAATCCAAGCCATTTTTGTAGTCAATGTTTCCAATATATCGTGATATTTTGGTGCTAAATTCGTAAATACAGTAATTACAACATAACATTACTGCCTATTGAACTACTTTTTCTGTCAAATTTGTTGTCTAACATGAAGTTTTGGTGCTTAATTTGTAAAATCATAACCTAATTTGATGTTTAATAGGCTTTTTCTTGATCAGTCCTTATAATCCAAGATATTCGCTTATCCAAGCTTCTGCTGGCCCGTTTAGCTTGGATTAGTGAGACTCTACTGTAATAATAAATCTTTATTAAACAGGGCAGGAGTGTGCCAAATTATAATAATATAATAAATATTTATTAAACTTGGCAGGGGGGTGCCAAATAATAATAGTAATGAAATACTACTCCTACTAATACAGTAGAATCTCACTTATCCAACACTCGCTTATCCAACATTCTGGATTATCCAACGCATTTTTGTAGTCAATGTTTTCAATGCATTGTGATATTTTGGTGCTAAATTCGTAAATACAGTAATTATTACATAGCATTAATGTCTAATGAACTACTTTTTCTGTCAAATTTGTTGTCTAACATGATGTTTTGGTGCTTAATTTGTAAAATCATAACCTTTTTTTGGGGTTTAATAGGCTTTTTCTTAATCTCTCCTCATTATCCAACATATTCGCTTATCCGACATTCTGCCGGCCCGTTTATGTTGGATAAGTGAGACTCTACTGTAATAATAAATCTTTATTAAACATGGCAGGAGTGTGCCAAATTATAATAATATAATAAATATTTATTAAACTTGGCAGGGGGGTGCCAAATAATAATAGTAATGAAATACTACTACAGTAGAGTCTCACTTATCCAACATAAACGGGCCAGCAGAACGTTGGATAAGCGAATATGTTGGATAATAAGGAGGGGTTAAGGAAAAGCCTATTAAACTTCAAATGAGGTTATGATTTTACAAATTAAGCACCAAAACATCATGTTATACAACACATTTGACAGAAAAAGTAGTTCAATACGCATGCTGTGTAGTAATTACTGTATGCTATGTATGTATGTAGTAATGCTATGTAGTAATTACTGTATTTACGAATTTAGCACCAAAATATCACAACATATTGAAAACATTGACTACAAAAATGCGTTGGATAATCCAGAACGTTGGATAAGCGAGTGTTGGATAAGTGAGACTCTACTGTACTACTACTAATAATAAATCTTTCTTTCTTGACCGTGGCAGGAGGATCTGTCTGGTCGGATGACGGAGGTGCAGGAGCAGGCGCGGGGCCTGGAGGAGCTCCTGGGGAGGCTGATGAACAACAAGACCCGCATCGTGGTGAGTGCCCACTCCCCTCGCACCCTTGAGACAGGCCACGCCCCGTCCTGGGTTGACACCCCCCCCCTCTCTTTCCCGGCCAGAACGAGTCGGACGTCTTCAAGTGGGTGTTGCGGAAGCATTTCCAGGATCTGCACCGCTTTGTGGACGAGGAGAAGGCCCGCTTCCTGGGGCGCGTGGAGAGGCAAGTGGGGGCCCTGCAGGCCGGGCTGGAGGAGCAGCAGGAGCAGGCCCAGGCCGCCCTCGAGCGGATACGCCACCTCCAGGAACGCCTCACAGCCCTCTCCGACCAGGGCCAGCACGCATTCATCCGGGTACGTGCCGGGACACCCCCCCCTCGACACCCCCCCCCCATTGACCCCACTCACACCCACTCTCTCTCGCTCTCCTTCCACAGAAATACAGCTCCCTCCCCTCCAGGTGAGTCTTGTTTTCCAGGGCTCTTGGGAGGCCTGCAATTGTTGTTGTTGTGAGACCAAGGTAATTTTCAAGTGTAGGCGAACAGAATTTTGATGACACCCCCCCCCCAAAAAAAACCAATCACTGAAAAATAAAAGCGTTGGATAAGCAAAAATGTTGGATAATAAGGAGGAATTAAGGAAAAGCCTATTAAACATCAAATTACATTAAGATTTTACAAATTAAGCACCAAAGCATCATGTTTCACAACAAATCAACAGAAAAAGCAGTCTCGACTGTGCCCAAGCGACCGTAAGTAAGACCTAGCAAAGTTTTTGTTTGGAAACATGTCCACCAAACAGAACACTAAGCATGCAGGATTCACAGTTTGTCGGGTTATGCTGGTTTGTGATGACAACTAGTAAACGTAAAGGTTTCCCCTGACGTTAAGTCCAGTCGAGTCCGACTCTGGGGGTTGGTGCTCATCTCCATTTCTAAGCTGAAGAGCCGGCGTTGTCCACAGACATTTCCAAGGTCATGTGGCCACTGGCATGACTGCATGGAGCGCCGTTACCTTCCCACTAGAGCAGTACCTATTGATCTACTCACACTCTGGGGGTTGGTGCTCATCTCCATTTCTAAGCTGAAGAGCCGGCGTTGTCCACAGACATTTCCAAGGTCATGTGGCCACTGGCATGACTGCATGGAGCGCCGTTACCTTCCCACTAGAGCAGTACCTATTGATCTACTCACACTCTGGGGGTTGGTGCTCATCTCCATTTCTAAGCCAAAGAGCCGGCGTTGTCCGTAGACACCTCCAAGGTCATGTGGCCACTGGCATGACTGCATGGAGCGCCGTTACCTTCCCACTAGAGCAGTACCTATTGATCTACTCACACTCTGGGGGTTGGTGCTCATCTCCATTTCTAAGCTGAAGAGCCAGCGTTGTCCACAGACATTTCCAAGGTCATGTGGCCACTGGCATGACTGCATGGAGCGCTGTTACCTTCCCACCGGAGCGGTACCTATTGATCTACTCACATTGGAATGTTTTCAAACTGCTAGGTTGGCAGGAGCTGGAGCTAACAGCGGCCGCTCACACCGCTCCTGGGGTTTGAATCTGCTGTATAGTATATAATAAATGTTCATTTTTTTTTGTTCAACAATAAATGTGAATTCTTCTTCATGGAAAAATAAGACATCCCCGGAAAATAAGACCCAGTGCATCTTTGCGAGCAAAAATTAATATAAGACGCTGTCTTATTTTCGGGGAAACACGGTAGGTAATTTTCAAGTGTAGGCGAACAGAATTTTGACGCCCCCCCCCCCCCCCAAAAAAAAACCAATCACTGAAAAATAAAAGCGTTGGATAAGCAGAAATGTTGGATAATAAGGAGGAATTAAGGAAAAGCCTATTAAACATCAAATTACATTAAGATTTTACAAATTAAGCACCAAAGCATCATGTTTCACAACAAATCAACAGAAAAAGCAGTCTCAACTGTGCCCCAAGCGACCGCTTAATTCGCCTCATTGTTGGACCAGCCCTGGAGACCAATGATGATCACAATGATGGTTGTGGGACCTATTATGTTGTTTACAGTGGGACATTACTACTCCTAGGACTACTAGAGTTTTGTGGAACTTATTATGATTATTATTATTACATTGAGCTCTATTATTGTCAGTCCTAGACACTTGTGATTTATTATTATGATGGGTCCTATTATTATGGGCTCCTGGTGGTGGCGCAGTGTGTTAAAGCGCTGAGCTGCTGGACTTGCAGACCGAAAGGTCCCAGGTTCAAATCCCAGGAGTGGAGTGAGCACCCTCTGTTAGCTCCAGCTCCTGCCAAGCTAGCAGTTCGAAAACATGCCAATGTGAGTAGATCAATAGGTACCGCTCCGGTGGAAAGGTAACGGCGCTCCATGCAGTCATGCCAGTGTCCCTCAGTAACTGGTCAATTTTAGATAAGCCAAGATATATATTCTTTGTTTACTATGACACACTTCTGTTTGAGTAAACAAGTGAGATCACAGTAATTGGTCAAGTTTAGATAAGCCAAGATATATATTCCTTGTTTACTATGACACAATTCTGTTTGAGTAAACAAGTGAGATCACAGTAATTGGTCAAGTTTAGATAAGCCAAGATATATATTCCTTGTTTACTATGACACACTTCTGTTTGAGTAAACAAGTGAGATCACAGTAATTGGTCAAGTTTAGATAAGCCAAGATATATATTCCTTGTTTACTATGACACAATTCTGTTTGAGTAAACAAGTGAGATCACAGTAATTGGTCAAGTTTAGATAAGCCAAGATATATATTCCTTGTTTACTACGACACACTTCTGTTTGAGTAAACAAGTGAGATCACAGTAATTGGTCAAGTTTGGATAAGCCAAGATATATATTCCTTGTTTACTTAGTTTGAGTAAACAAGTAAGATCACAGACACTACTTTGTGCCAAAGAGGTGCGGAGGTGAAGAAGACCCTCAGCAATTGGTCAAGTTTGGATAAGCCAAGATATATATTCCTTGTTTACTTAGTTTGAGTAAACAAGTAAGATCACAGACACTACTTGGTGCCAAAGAGGTGCGGAGGTGAAGAAGACCCTCAGCAATTGGTCAAGTTTGGATAAGCCAAGATATATATTAGGATCTAGTAATAGGATCTCACTTGTTTACTCAAACAGAAGCGTGTCACAGGAAACAAAGAATATATATCTTGGCTTATCCAAACTTGACCAGTTACTGAGGGCCTTCTTCACCTCCGCACCTCTTTGGCACAAAGTGGTGTCTGTGATCTCACTTGTTTACTCAAACTAGCTTCTGTGTCGCAGTAAACAAAGAATATATATCTTGGCTTATCCAAACTTGACCAATTGCTGAGGGTCTTCTTCACCTCCGCACCTCTTTGGCACAAAGTAGTGTCTGTGATCTCACTTGTTTACTCAAACTAGCTTCTGTGTCGCAGTAAACAAAGAATATATATCTTGGCTTATCCAAACTTGACCAATTGCTGAGGGTCTTCTTCACCTCCGCACCTCTTTGGCACAAAGTAGTGTCTGTGATCTCACTTGTTTACTCAAACTAGCTTCTGTGTCGCAGTAAACAAAGAATATATATCTTGGCATATCCAAACTTGACCAGTTACTGAGGGCCTTCTTCACCTCCGCACCTCTTTGGCACAAAGTGGTGTCTGTGATCTCACTTGTTTACTCAAACTAAGTAAACAAGGAATATATATCTTGGCATATCCAAACTTGACCAGTTACTGAGGGCCTTCTTCACCTCCACACCTCTTTGGCACAAAGTGGTGTCTGTGATCTCACTTGTTTACTCAAACTAAGTAAACAAGGAATATATATCTTGGCTTATCTAAACTTGACCAATTACTGTGATCTCACTTGTTTACTCAAACTAAGTAAACAAGTATTACTAGGGTCCTACTACTAGTTTTGTGGAACCTATTATGATTATTATTATTATTACAGTGGGCTCTATTATTACTATTATGGTTCCTATTACTATTATGGGCCCTATCGTGATTATTATTGTGGAACCCATTATTATGGAACCTATTACTATTATGAGACCTATTATTATGGATATTATTATGGGTCATATTATTATTGTGGGACCTATTACTATTATGGGTATTATTATTATTACAGTGGGACTATTGTTATTAGTCTTATTGTGGGACCTACTATTATTGTGAAAACTATTATTGTGTCTGATGATGAATGTTATCATTATTATTACAATGAGACTATTATTATGGGACCTATTATTATTGTGGGACCTTTATTATTAGGGAACGGTCGCCTGGGGGTCTTATTATTATGGGTCCTATTATGATGATATTATTACTATGGGTCCTATTACTATTATTGATATTATGACAAGTCCTATTATTATTGATATTATTAAGGGTCTTATTATTATTATGGGTCGTATTATTATGGATATTATTATGGGTCATATTATTATTGTGGGACCTTTATTATTAGGGAACGGTCGCCTGGGGGTCTTATTATTATGGGTCCTATTATGATGATATTATTACTATGGGTCCTATTACTATTATTGATATTATGACAAGTCCTATTATTATTGATATTATTAAGGGTCTTATTATTATTATGGGTCGTATTATTATGGATATTATTATGGGTCATATTATTATTGTGGGACCTTTATTATTAGGGAACGGTCGCCTGGGGGTCTTATTATTATGGGTCCTATTATGATATTATTACTATGGGTCCTATTACTATTATTGATATTATTACAAGTCCTATTATTATTGATATTATTAAGGGTCTTATTATTATTATGGGTCCTATTATTATGGATATTATTATTATGGGTCCTATTATTATTACGGGTCTTTATGGGTCCTATTACTATTACGGGTCCTATTATTATTATTACGGGCCCTATTATTATTACGGGTCTTATTATTATTACGGGTCCTATTATTATAGGTATTATATTATTATTGTGGAACCTATTACTATTATTAGTATCATTTATCGTCATGGCCATAATCATGTGTCCCAGGGAACGGTCGCCTGGGGGTCTTACTATTATTGTGGGTTTTATTATTATGGATATTATGGGTCCTATTATTATTATAGGTCTTATTATTATTATGGGTCCTATTATTATGGATATTCTTATTATTCTTATGGGTCCTATTATTATAGGTCTTATTATTATGGGTCCTATTATTATTACAGCTCTTTATGGGTCTTATTATTATTACGGGTCCTATTATTATTATTATGGGTCCTATTATTATTATGGTGGAACCTATTATTATGGTACCTGTGATTGTGGGACCTATTATTATTGTGGGACCTTTATTATTAGGAACGGTCGGCTGGGGGGTCTTATTATTATGGGTCCTATTATTATGATATTATTACTAGGGGTCCTATTACTATTATTGATATTATTACAAGTCCTGTTATTATTGATATTATTATTATTATGGGTCCTATTATTATGGGTCCTATTATTATTATGGGTCTTTATGGGTCCTATTACTATTACGGGTCCTATTATTACTATTACGGGCCCTATTATTATTATGGGTCCTATTATTATGGATATTCTTATTATTCTTATGGGTCCTATTATTATAGGTCTTATTATTATGGGTCCTATTATTATTACAGCTCTTTATGAGTCTTATTATTATTACGGGTCCTATTATTATTATTATGGATCCTATTATTATTATGGTGGAACCTATTATTATGGTACCTGTGATTGTGGGACCTATTATTATTGTGGGACCTTTATTATTAGGGAACGGTCGCCTGGGGGGGTCTTATTATTATGGGTCCTATTATGATGATATTATTACTAGGGGTCCTATTACTATTATTGATATTATTACAAGTCCTGTTATTATTGATATTATTATTATTATGGGTCCTATTATTATGATATTATTACTATGGGTCCTATTACTATTATTGATATTATTACAAGTCCTGTTATTATTGATATTATTATTATTATGGGTCCTATTATTATGATATTATTACTATGGGTCCTATTACTATTATTGATATTATTACAAGTCCTGTTATTATTGATATTATTGCAAGTCCTGTTATTATTGATATTATTATTATTATGGGTCCTATTATTATGATATTATTACTATGGGTCCTATTACTATTATTGATATTATTGCAAGTCCTGTTATTATTGATATTATTATTATTATGGGTCCTATTATTATGATATTATTACTATGGGTCCTATTACTATTATTGATATTATTACAAGTCCTGTTATTATTGATATTATTATTATTATGGGTCCTATTATTATGATATTATTACTATGGGTCCTATTACTATTATTGATATTATTACAAGTCCTGTTATTATTGATATTATTGCAAGTCCTGTTATTATTGATATTATTATTATTATGGGTCCTATTATTATGATATTATTACTATGGGTCCTATTACTATTATTGATATTATTACAAGTCCTGTTATTATTGATATTATTGCAAGTCCTGTTATTATTGATATTATTATTATTATGGGTCCTATTATTATGATATTATTACTATGGGTCCTATTACTATTATTGATATTATTGCAAGTCCTGTTATTATTGATATTATTATTATTATGGGTCCTATTATTATGATATTATTACTATGGGTCCTATTACTATTATTGATATTATTACAAGTCTTGTTATTATTGATATTATTATTATTATGGGTCCTATTATTATGATATTATTACTATGGGTCCTATTACTATTATTGATATTATTACAAGTCCTGTTATTATTGATATTATTATTATTATGGGTCCTATTATTATGATATTATTACTATGGGTCCTATTACTATTATTGATATTATTACAAGTCCTGTTATTATTGATATTCTTATTATTATGGGTCCTATTATTATTACGGGTCTTTATGGGTCCTATTACTATTACTTTATTGTTAGCAGTAATATCATTGCAGGACCACTTGATCATCATGGCCATGACCTTATGCCCCATGGGGGTCTCCTCGTGTGGGTGGCCATCTGTCGGGAGTGGTTGGGTGTTGTTGGTGTGTGGCCCACCCACCCCTCTCTCTCTGTCTCGCTGTCTCTCTAGGTCCGAGCTGACCCCTCCGAGCCTGTCCGAGGGGCTCTCCTCCGCCCCTCCGGCCGTGTCCTTCCAGCCGGACTTCCACGCGGAGGACGTGCAGATGGAGGTGTGGAAGCGCCTGTTGCGGCGAGTGCTGCCGACCCCGGAGGCCCTGACGCTGGAGGGTCCCTCGTGGGCGGCGGGGCAGGGGGGTCGTCGGGGGAGCCTCCCGGAGCGGTCGGAGGGGGGCCCCTCGTGGGCGGTGGGTCGGAGGGGCTTCTCGTGGGGGCGGCACTACTGGGAGGTGGAGGTGGGGTCCCGGGGGTCCTGGCGCCTGGGCCTGGTCAAGGCCTCCGCCCTGGGACCCCCCCGGCAGAGGGCCCGGCTGCCCAAGAGCCCGGCGGGGGGGGCCTGGCTGGTGGGGCTGCGGGGGGGCTCCCGGCTGGAGGCCCTGGCGGGGCCCCCCCTGCCCCTGCCCCTCCCCCTGGGGGCCCCCCCCTCCCGCCTGGGCCTCTTCCTCCACTACCCCGCCGGGGAGCTCACCTTCTTCGACGCCAGCCGCGCCCCCCGGGAGATGGCCCCCCTCTACACCTTCCGGGGGGGCTTCCAGGGGACACTCTACCCCGTCCTCGACCTCGGGCCCTGGGGGCACAAGGGGCACCCCGCCCTCGCCCCGCCCATCCTGCCCAGGATGGATGGAAGGGAAGGGAAGAAAGATAGAAATAGAGGGAACGAAGAAGAGGAAGAGAAGGAGGAGGAAGAGGAAGGCGGCCAAGGGGAGACCCAGCAGCACACCAAGCTGTAGTCAAGCAGAGGGAGAGATAGATGGAAGGAAGGAGAGAATAAGTATGGGTGGATGGTTGGATGGGGAGGGAGGTTCTTCTGCTAATTTTGGGGGACACCTGTCTTACAAACATTTATGTTCAATATATATATACATTCGTTGATGTTAAACATAGATTGTAAAAGTGTAGGCCGGCTCGTTCATAAAGCACTAGAACTCACTCTGACGTGGTGGTCATGGGCCTCGTGTTCTCCCTGGTTTCCCTCTTCCCAAACGCCAAACAAAGGGCCCCAGTGTGTGTGTGTATGTGTATGTTTGAGGAAGGGAGTGTTAGCGTTGGCTCCGCCGCCAACTTAGGAAACTCTTTTCCGAAGGGAGGAATTCCGGAGAAGACAGAGACCCTTTCAGGGCGTCCCGGCCAGCCGGCCGGGACGGCCTGAAAGGGTCTCTGTCTTCTCCGGAATTCCTCCCTTCGGAAAAGTTTCCTAAATTGGCGGCGGAGCCAACACTAACACTCCCTTCCTCAAACTTTGCCCAGACTCAGAAAAGAAAGAGCCCCTTCTTGCGAATTTGCTTTTCCCCTCCCTGACTGACTTTGCAAACTTCACGGCTACTCAGTGCTATCTGAATCGCTCACCGCGACAATCACACTCCCACCCCGTATATATACACACAGTAGAGTCTCACTTTTCCAAGCCTCCAGTGGCCTAGGGGATAAAAGCCTCGTGACTTGAAGGCTGCCAGGTTCGAATCCCACCCGGGGAGACCGCGGGTGAGCTCCCTCCATCAGCTCCAGCTCCATGCGGGGACAGGAGAGAAGCCTCCCAAAAAGGATGGTAAAAACATCCAGGCAACTTCCTTGCAGACGGCCAATTCTCTCACTCCAGAAGCAACTTCAGTTGCTCCTGACACGAAAAAAATAGACTGTAATATTATTAGTTATATTACATGTAATATATAAATTTAAAATAGTGTATTATTATTATTTTCTAGCACAATATAAGCATTATATATTACTATATTGTATTATACCACTAGACTGCGATATTATTAGTAATATTACATGTAGTATATAATATACATTTATAATAGTGTATTATTATATTTTCTAGCACAAGCATTATATATTACTATATTGTACTATACCACTAGACTACAATATTATTAATAATATTACATGTAATATATAATATACATTTATAATAGTGTATTATTATCATTATATTTTCTAGCACAATATAAGCATTAAAATAAATTTATTTATTTATTTATAATAGTGTATTATTATTATATATATATTGTACTATACCACTAGACTGCAATATTATTAGTGATATTATATGTAATATATAATATACATTTATAATAGTGTATTATTATATTTTCTAGCACAATATAAGCATTAAAATAAATAAATAAAATTTATTTATAATAGTGTATTATTATCATTATATTTTCTAGCACAATATAAGCATTATATATTACTATCTTGTACTATACCACTGGACTGCAATATTATTAGTAATATTATATGTAATATATAATATAGATTTATAATAATGTATTATTACTATTATATTTTCTAGCACAATATAAGCATTATATATTACTATATTGTACTATACCACTAGACTACAATATTATTAGTAATATTACATGTAATATATAATATACATTTATAATAGTGTATTATTATATTTTCTAGTATAATATAAGCATTATATATTACTATATTGTACTATAACACTAGACTACAATATTATTAGTAATATTACATGTAATATATAATATACATTTATAATAGTGTATTATTATATTTTCTAGTATAATATAAGCATTATATATTACTATATTGTACTATACCACTAGACTACAATATTATTAGTAATATTACATGTAATATATAATTTCTAATTATAATGGTGTGTTATATTACATTATAATATTATTATCAATATTATATGTATATACAATATATTATATATTGAAAACATTGACTACAAAAATGCGTTGGATAATCCAGAACCTTGGATAAGCGAGGCTTGGATAAGCGAGACTCTACTGTATTGTTATTGTTATATAATAACATGACATATTATTATTCTATATTATATTATAATTATATTATAATCATATTATATATTATATTATTACTCTATATTTTATATATAATTTTACACAAATTTGACAGAAAAAGTAGTTCAATATGCACACACACACACACACACACAGAGAACCTTTAGCCAACGTTGTGGGCGAAACGCCAGGAGAGAGTGCTGCTGGGCTTGGGTAATCCAGACCTTGGATAAGCGAGGTTTGGATAAGTGAGACTCTAATACATATATATACACACAGAGAGAGAGAGAACCTTTAAGCCACTGTTGTGGGCGAAACGCCAGGAGAGAGTGCTGCTGGGCTTGGGTAATCCAGAACCAAAATACCATGATATATTGAAAACATTGACTACAAAAATGGCTTGGATAATCCAGAAGCTTGGATAAGTGAGACTCTACTGTACACACACACAGAACCTTTAGCCACATATGTGGGCGAAACGTCAGGAGTGAGTGCTGCTGGGCTTGGATAATCCAGAGGGTTGGATAAGTGAGACTCTACTGTATATACATATATATACACACACAGAGAGAGAACACCTTTAAGCCACATATGTGGGCGAAACGCCAGGAGAGAGTGCTGCTGGGCTTGGATAATCCAGAACCTTGGATAACTGAGACTCTACTGTATATACACATTCATATATATATATATACACACGCAGAGAGAGAGAGAACCTTTAAGCCACAGATGTGGGCAAAACACCAGGAGAGAGTGCTGCTGGGCTTGGATCATCCAGAGGCTTGGATAAGTGAGACTCTACTGCATATACACATGCATATATACACACACACACACACACAGAGAGAGAACCTTTAAGCCACCGTTGTGGGCGAAATGTCAGGAGAGAGTGCTGCTGGGATTGGATCATCCAGAACCTTGGATAAGCGAGACTCTACTGTATATATACACACAGAGAGAGAGAACCTTTAAGCCACCGTTGTGGGCGAAACATCAGGAGAGAGTGCTGCTTGGATAAATGAGACTACTGTGTATACACATACATATATACACACACAGAGAACCTTTAAGCCACAGATGTTGGTGAAACGTCAGGAGAGAGTGCTGCTGGGATTGGATCATCCAGAACCTACTGTATATATACACACACACACAGAGAGAGAGAGAGAGAACCTTTAAGCCACCGTTGTGGGCGAAACGTCAGGAGAGAGTGCTGCTTGGATAAATGAGACTACTGTGTATACACATACATATATATACACACGCAGAGAGAGAGAACCTTTAAGCCACCGTTGTGGGCGAAACGTCAGGAGAGAGTGCTGCTTGGATAAATGAGACTACTGTGTATACACATACATATATATACACACGCAGAGAGAGAGAACCTTTAAGCCACCGTTGTGGGCGAAACGTCAGGAGAGAGTGCTGCTGGGGGGGGGGGCCGCGCTGGCCAGGTAGAGCAGGAAAACCCACAGCGATCCCTACCGGGGGTGGGGGGGGGGGGGAACACGGGACGGGACTGTGGATTTTGCGCGGGCAGGCCCGGCCACGCTCCTGCAGCACTCTCTCCAGACGTTTCGCCTGGTTTTGCGGGAGGGGGGGGGATTCAAGGTGGCTCGCAATCCCACACTCGGGCAAGTGCGATACGTGTGAGTGTGAAGCCCGGAGAGCAGCTGTTGCCCCCCCTCTCCCCCCCCCCCCCGGGTGCCCCCCGCCCTGTATACATTCCCTGCAAAGTGACACAAAGGGGCTCTTTATTCGGAAGCGGAGGATGGAGGAACGGAGGAATGCCCTTTGGACTCTGTAACGCCCCCTCCCCAATAATAATAAATTACAGCATTAAATAAAACATAGAGAAAGAGAGCTCCGAACTGTGCAAAAATCAGCCCCCTTTTGCATAGCGCACCCTAGTGTCTCTCGGGACGGACGGGTCCCGTTTCCGCGTCTCTTTGGCGTCATTAATTATACAGGAAAAAGAGGAATTCCAGGCAGGGTACAATCGGGGCCAGCTAACACCTCCCAACAAAGGATAGTCAGTCCCCAAGCCAGGATTTGCAGCTGCCAAGGCCATTCAATGCTAATCAAGGGGAATCAATGCCTCCAACAAAGAGTTCTTTCTTTCTCCCACCCTGGACGTCATTCCACTGGGAGATACAGGGTACAATCGGGGCCAGCTAACACCTCCCAACAAAGGATTTGCAGCTGCAAGGCCATTCAATGCTAATCAAGGGGAATCAATGGCAACATCCACACTTGCCTCCCAACCAAGAGTTCTTTCTTTCTCCCACCCTGGACGTCATTCCACTGGGAGATACAGGGTACAATCGGGGCCAGCTAACAACACCCAACAAAGATTTCCCCCAGTCAGGAAGCAGGCAGGCTTTGAAGCTGCAAGGCCATTCAATGCTAATCAAGGGGATCAATGGCAACATCCATACTTTCTTCCAACACACTTTCTTTCTCCCATCCTGGACGTCATACAGGATACAATCAGGGCCAGCTAACCCCTCCCGAGAAAAGACTTCCCCCAGTCAGGAACCAGCCAGGCTTTGCAGCTGCAAAGCCAGTCAATGCTAATCAATGGCAACATCCACACTTGCCTCCAACAGACAAAAGAGTTTTCTTTCTCTCTCCCACCCTGGATGTCATTCCACTGGGAGATACAGGGTACAATCGGGGCCAGCTAACCCCTCCCAACAAAGGATTTGCAGCGGCAAGGTCAGTCAATGCTAATCAAGGGGAATCAACGGCAACATCCACACTTGCCTCCGACAGACAGAGTTCTCTTTCTTTCTCCCACGCTGGATGTCATTTCACTGGGAGATACAGGGTACAATCGGGGCCAGCTAACCCCTCCCGAGAAAAGACTTCCCCCAGCCAGGAAGTGGCCAGGTCCTTCGATGCCAATGAAGGTGGCCAACGGCAACATCCACACCTTCCTCCAACAGACAAAAGAGTTCTTTCCTTTTCCCGCCCTGGATGTCATACAGGGTACAATCAGGGCCAGCTAACACCTGCCGAGAAAGGATTTCCCCCAGTCAGGAAGCAGCCAGGCGTTGAGCCTGCAAGGTCCTTCGATGCCAATGAAGGTGGCCAACGGCAACATCCACACCTTCCTCCAACAGACAAAAGAGTTTTCCTTTTCCCGCCCTGGATGTCATACAGGGTACAATCAGGGCCAGCTAACCCCTCCCGAGAAAGGATTTCCCCCAGTCAGGAGGCGGCCGGGCGTTGGGGCTGCCGTCAGGGGTGTTGTTGCGGTGGCGGGGGCGCCTGCTTGTGTGGGGGGGCGCGGCGGGGCCCCCGGGCGCGGCAGAGCCCCTGCCAGGCCTGGAGGGTCTTGGGGCTCCAGACCCAGGCGCCGGAGGAGATGCCGGCGGCGAAGGACATGGCGGTCTTGAGGAGGAAGAGCGGGGCGGCGGGGGCGGAGGCGGGCAGGAGGCAGGCGGGGCCGCAGGGGCGGGGGGCGCGTTGCAGGTCCCGCCAGCGCTGCCCGTGGGCGCTCTCGTAGAGCAGGCAGCCGAGGGCGGCGGAGGCGGGCAGGGCGTGGAGCAGCGAGAAGGCCCCCAGGCGCAGCATCAGCCGCTCCAGCTTCTGGGTGTCGGAGCCGCCCGTCTTGAGCGCCCGCCGGATGCGGAAGAGCGCCGCGAAGCCCGCCAGCAGGAAGGAGGTCCCGGCCAGGAGGCAGCCGGCCAGCGGGAGCAGCACCAGCGCCGCCGGGAGCGCCCCGGGACCCCAGGCGGGCACCGCGCACAGGCCGGTCAGCTCGTCCCCCGAGACCGCGCCCAGGGCCAGGGCGGCCGCCGACTGCAGGGCGGGCAGGCCCCAGGCGGCCAGGTGGAAGTAGCGGCTCAGCCCCCCGATGGCCTCGTGGCCCCACTTCTTGCCCGCGGCCAGGAACCAGGCCACGGCCAGCACCGCCCACCAGGCGGAGGAGGCCATGCCGGGGAAGAAGGTCAGCAGGAAGGCCGCCACGCAGGGACCGTGCCTCTGCGCCTCCCCCGCCGGGAGCAGGAACGGGCCGCCGCCGGCCCCCCCGGACTCCGCGCACGAGAGGCGCTCGGCCCCGGCCAGGCCGCGCAGGAGGAACCCGGCCGCGTGGGCGTTGTAGCAGACGCAGAGGAAGGCGATGGGCCGCTCCGGGTAGCGGAAGCGCCGCGGCTCCAGCAGGAAGGTCAGCAGCGCAAAGGCCGTGGAGGCAAAGCTCAGCGCCGCCCAGCCACACGTCCAGGCCGCCGCCAGCGCCTTGTCCCCCCGGGACCACAGCACGTCCACCGAGGCCGAGCAGCGCGCCACGCAGGAGCCCAGCCGCGGCACAAACACCAGGCGCGACGAGGGGCAGGGGGGCGGCGCGGGCACCGGGGGCACCGGGGGCGCCGGCACAGGCAGCATGCCCACCCCCAGGCCCTCCTGCCGGGCACGGACACCGGCCTCCTCCTCCTCCTCCCGGGCAGCGCCTGCACAACAAACAACAACAACAACAAGGGTCAGTTGTAGGCCCCACATGTCATATAATATAATACATATAAATAAATATAATAATAACAACAACAAGGGTCAGTTGTAGGCCCCACATGTCATATAATATAATACATATAAATAAATATAATAATAACAACAACAAGGGTCAGTTGTAGGCCCCACATGTCATATAATATAATACATATAAATAAATACAATAATAACAACAACAAGGGTCAGTTGTAGGCCCCACATGTCATATAATATAATAAATATAAATAAATATAATAATAACAACAACAAGGGTCATTTGTAGGCCCCACATGTCATATAATATAATACATATAAATAAATATAATAATAACAACAACAAGGGTCAGTTGTAGGCCCCACATGTCATATAATATAATACATATAAATAAATACAATAATAACAACAACAAGGGTCAGTTGTAGGCCCCACATGTCATATAATATAATAAATATAAATAAATATAATAATAACAACAACAAGGGTCATTTGTAGGCCCCACATGTCATATAATATAATACATATAAATAAATACAATAATAACAACAACAACAGACTCTCAGCAACCCAAAGTTTAATTTTATTTATTATATTATATTATTCTATTATACTACATGTCGCAATCAGACTCAGAGCAGCCCAAAGTTTACTTTTATTCTAATAAAGCTCAGGCAGAGTGTCAGGGGGGCGTGCTGCGGGGCCCGACCTCGGTGCTAAGTTTAATTCTATTATAATAATAAAAAAAAACACTCGGGGGGAGTGTCAGGGGGGCGTGCTGCGGGGCCCGACCTCGGTGCTAAGTTTAATTCTATTATAATAATAATAAAAAAAAAACAATCGGGGGGAGTGTCAGGGGGGCGTGCTGCGGGGCCCGACCTCGGTGCTAAGTTTAATTCTATTATAATAATAAAAAAAAAAAAACAATCGGGGGGAGTGTCAGGGGGGCGTGCTGCGGGGCCCGACCTCGGTGCTAAGTTTAATTCTATTATAATAATTAAAAAAAACACTCGGGGGGAGTGTCAGGGGGGCGTGCTGCGGGGCCCGACCTGGGTGCTAAGTTTAATTCTATTATAATAATAAAAATAAAAACAATCGGGGGGAGTGTCAGGGGGGCGTGCTGCGGGGCCCGACCTGGGTGCTAAGTTTAATTCTATTATAATAATAAAAATAAAAACAATCGGGGGGAGTGTCAGGGGGGCGTGCTGCGGGGCCCGACCTGGGTGCTAAGTTTAATTCTATTATAATAATAATAAAAAAAAACACTCGGGGGGAGTGTCAGGGGGGCGTGCTGCGGGGCCCGACCTGGGTGCTAAGTTTAATTCTATTATAATAATAAAAATAAAAACAATCGGGGGGAGTGTCAGGGGGGCGTGCTGCGGGGCCCGACCTGGGTGCTAAGTTTAATTCTATTATAATAATAAAAATAAAAACACTCGGGGGGAGTGTCAGGGGGGCGTGCTGCGGGGCCCGACCTGGGTGCTAAGTTTAATTCTATTATAATAATAAAAATAAAAACAATCGGGGGGAGTGTCAGGGGGGCGTGCTGCGGGGCCCGACCTGGGTGCTAAGTTTAATTCTATTATAATAATAATAAAAAAAAACACTCGGGGGGAGTGTCAGGGGGGCGTGCTGCGGGGCCCGACCTGGGTGCCGAGTGTCAGGGGGGCGTGCTGCGGGCGTGCGGGGCCTACCTTGCTCCGGGTCCCGGTCCTCCCCGTCCTCCTCCTCGTGGGGCTCCTCGATGCAGAGGGCGCGGGGGTGGCGGGGGTCGGGGAGGCGGGCGCAGTCGAGGGCGGGCGGCCAGGCGAAGCGGAAGAGGGCGAGCACCGGGGCGCAGCTGCGCCGGGCGGCCTCGCACATGGGCCGGCAGGCCGGGATGGCGCGCGGGACCTGCTCGGTGCACATGGGCGCGAAGAGCGAGCAGAGCAGGAGGCGGAGCCGCGCGTGGCAGCCGTACGAGACCAGCGGCGCGAAGGCCTCCAGCGCCAGGCCCGCCTCCGCCTGCCCCGCGTGGCCCACCAGGTTCGGCATCCGCGTCGCGTTGTAGCCGATGCCCACGCACATCGGGATCCGGACCGCCTCGCACGCCGACGCCGAGGACGAGGAGCCCGGGCCCGACCACGCCGCCGCCCCGCCCGCAAAGGCCACCAGGACGCCGCAGAGCCCCACGCACAGGCGCCCGCCCGCCATCCCCGCGCGCCCAGAATGAGAGCGCCGCCGACAGGCGCCAGGCACGCCACGCCCACCGCCCCGCAGGCCTCCAATCAGCGCCCCGCCCCGCCCACAGAGGAATGGAGGCCCGGCCCACTGCCTAGCCCGCTCCAATAAGGGCCCTGCCATCCCCAGGCCCCGCCCACCCAAGGAGTCAAGCACCGCCCACTGCCTAGCCCGCTCCAATCAGGGCCCCGCCATCTTCAGGAGCCAAGCGCCGCCCACTGCTTAGTCCTCCCCAATCAGGGTCCTACCATCCCCAGGCCCCGCCCACCCAAGGAGTCAAGCGCCGCCCACTGCTTAGTCCTCCCCAATCAGAGCCCTGCCATCCCCAGGCCCCGCCCACAAAGGAATGGAGGCCCGGCCCACTGCCTAGCCCGCTCCAATCAGGGCCCTGCCATCCCCAGGCCCCGCCCACCCAAGGAGTCAAGCACCGCCCACTGCCTAGCCCGCTCCAATCAGGGCCCTGCCATCTCCAGGCCCCGCCCACCCAAGGAGTCAAGCACCGCCCACTGCCTAGCCCGCTCCAATCAGGGCCCTGCCATCTCCAGGCCCCGCCCACTGCTCAGTCCTCCCCAATCAGGGCCCTCCAATCCCTCAGGCCCCGCCCACAAAGGCAGCAGGTTCAGCCCTGACCCACGTGTGTGGGGGGCATGTATACATACATATATGCATGTGTATGTACACACCAATACACATACATATACACATGTGTGTATACACATGTATGGATGTATGTGTATGGGTGTACACACACACATGTATGGGTGCATGTATGCACATGGATTTATGTGTATATATACACCCATACATGTATATGGGTGCATAAGTGTTCTATGTATACACACGTGTATATGTGTAGATATGTACACACGTGTGTAGGTATGTATACATGTGTGTATGCACACATATGTATGTACACGCATGTATGTGTGCAGGTATGTGTACACACATATATGTGTAGGTATGTATACGCGAGTGTATGTACACGTATGTATGCGTGTGCACGTATACACATGTATATGGGTGCATAAGTGTCTATACACACACACATATATATATACACACATGTGTAGGTATGTACACACATGTATGTGTGCAAGTATGTATACACATATATGTACACACATGTGTATAAGTACACACATTTATATATGTGTATGTATGTACACACATGTATGTGTAGGTATGTATACACATGAGTGTATGTGTATGCAAACATATGCATGTATACACATGTACATGTGTACGCACACATATGTATGTACACCCATGTATGTGCATAAGTGTCTATACACACATGTATGTGTATGTATGTACACACATGTATATTTATATATATTTATCTATCTACATATTTATCTCTCTCTCTCTATATATATATATGTATACACATATATGTGTGCATGTATACATGTGTGTGTGTATGTGTATACAAATGTCTGTTGTGTATATTTGTGTGTATGTGGGGAGGACAGGCCAGACTGTGGAGGGGCCTGTCAATCATATATATATATGCGCACATGTGTGGGAGGGGCCCAGGGATGGAGGGGAGGGGACGGGTGGGGCCTGTCAATCATATATATATATGTACACATGTGTGGGAGGGGCCCAGGGATGGAGGGGAGGGGACGGGTGGGGCCTGTCAATCATATATATATATGTACACATGTGTGGGAGGGACCCAGGGATGGAGGGGAGGGGACGGGTGGGGCCTGTCAATCATATATATATATATGTACACATGTGTGGGAGGGGCCCAGGGATGGAGGGGAGGGGACGGGTGGGGCCTGTCAATCATATATATATATATGTACACATGTGTGGGAGGGGCCCAGGGATGGAGGGGAGGGGACGGGTGGGGCCTGTCAATCATATATATATATATATGTACACATGTATGTGTGCAGGTATGTATACACATGTATGTGCGCACATGTATATATGTATAGGTATGTACACACATGTATGTGTAGATATATATACACATGAGTATATAATATGTACACACATGTATACATGTGTGCATGTGCATGTATACAAATGTCTGTTGTGTATATTTTTTTGTGTATGTATGTATACAGACATTCTATTCCAGAAATCGAGGGAGGCCAGCAGGGTTCTGAGACCGGGGAAGGAGGGATGGATAGGGATAGATAGATAGATAGATAGATAGATAGATAGATAGATAGATAGATAGATAGATAGATAGATAGATGCTCAGAGTTGGGGTCTTAAGGATTCCATGATGGATAGATAGACAGACAGACTCACAGACAGACATGGGGTTGGACTGGGTGCCCTTTGGGTGCCCCATCCAACTCTAGGATTCCCAGATAGACACAGACAGAGACAGACCGACAGACAGACAGACAGAGACAGCCCTTGGAAACTCCCGATTCCTAGATAGATAAATTCCATGATAGAGAAATAGATAGATAAATAGATAGATAGATAAATACATAGATAAATAGATAGATAAATACATAGATAAATAGATAGATAAATAGATAGATAAATAGATAGATAGATAGATAAATACATAGATAAATAGATAGATAAATACATAGATAAATAGATAGATAGATAGATAGATAGATAAATACATAGATAAATAGATAGATAAATACATAGATAAATAGATAGATAGATAGATAGATAAATACATAGATAAATAGATAGATAGATAGATAGATAGATAGATAGATAAATACATAGATAGATAGATAGATAGATAGATAGATAGATAGATAGATAGATAGATAAATACATAGATAAATAGACAATAGATAGATAAATACATAGATAAATAGATAAATAGATAGATGATAGATAGATAGATACAGTAGAGTCTCACTTATCCAACGTAAACGGGCTGGCAGAACCTTGGATAAGTGGATATGTTGGATAATAAGGAGGGATTAAGGAAAAGCCTAAAGATATTTAGATTTAAGATTTAGAAAGACTAAAGTTTGGAGACTTCTTGGGTACTTATAATTAATTCTACTTATTTGGAAACTTATTAATGATACTTATTTGGAATAAGTATAGTCCC
>NW_026943818.1:29612710-29622710 GCF_035594765.1 Anolis carolinensis
GTGGATTCATCACGTTATTGTTGCAACTGTTGAAGAAAGTGCACCTCTAAGTGAGAAACAACATTGAAACCATTAAGCTCTGTACCTGAACAAACTTGTTATTGTCGCAACTGTTGAAGAAAGTGCACCTCTAAGTGAGAAATTACATTGAAACCATTAAGCTCTGTACCTGAATAAACGTGTTATTGTCGCAACTGTTGAAGAAAGTGCACCTCTAAGTGAGAAATTACATTGAAACCATTAAGCTCTGTACCTGAATAAACGTGTTATTGTCGCAACTGTTGAAGAAAGTGCACCTCTAAGTGAGAAATTACATTGAAACCATTAAGCTCTGTACCTGAATAAACTTGTTATTGTTGTAACTGTTGAAGAAAGTGCACCTCTAAGTGAGAAATTACATTGAAACCATTAAGCTCTGTACCTGAATAAACTTGTTATTGTTGCAACTGTTGAAGAAAGTGCACCTCTAAGTGAGAAACTACATTGAAACCATTAAGCTCTGTACCTGAATAAACATGTTATTGTTGCAACTGTTGAAGAAAGTGCACCTCTAAGTGAGAAATTACATTGAAACCATTAAGCTCTGTACCTGAATAAACTTGTTATTGTTCTTTCACAACAGCCAAGCCTCTGTCGAATGTATTCTAAACTAAGATACGCTACCATCTAAAATGAAATGACCCAGGATTCGATTTCGGGGCGTTTGTGTGTGCAAAACATATCTGTGTTTGAAATAACCATTTTTCCCCAATTGGGTCATTCACTCATTCAAGAATTTCAGGCAGAAAACACATCCGAATCATACGTCTCAGTGACCGAAATGAGAACAAATTCATATATCTATATATCTATATATAAGTATCTTTTTTTGGCATTTCTGGTTTATTACAAGTACAGCCCTTAGCAGACCCCTCCCCACCCCTCCCACCCCTCCCTCTGCCCCCCCCCCAAATCCCCAAAAAACAATCCTTTTATATAAAAGAAGGAGTCCTATTGTGTCCCCGAAGAAACATCCGAGAGAGAAGCCGGGGGGCTAAAACGGGGGGCCTTGGTGTGTCCAGAGACTACAAAAAAGGGGGGACACGGGGCCCGTTCCCCCCGTTACAAACTGTACAGCGCGTACGATGGTTTATATATACAAGGAGGGGAGTGTGGGTTGCTTTTTTTTTTGTTTTGTACACAAACGTCGGGGAAAAAGAGGGGGGGTCCGAGAGAGACACAGAGATGCTGGTGACGGTAAGTGCTGGCGGACGCATGGGTTCGGGACCGCGGGGCCCACACTCACCCGTGGGACCTCCCTCCGCCACGACGGCTCCTCCACTCCTCCGCAAGAGCGCTCATTTCTTCCTCTTCCGCCCGCGCACGGGTGCGCCGGCGTCCTCGGGGTCGCTGTCGGAGCCCCGGCCCCCGCCGCCGGGGAGTCCGTTGGGGCCGGCCTTGCGCCTGCGCCGGGCGTAGGGGTGGCCCGGGAGGTGCTTGCGCAGCATGTCGGCCAGGCACTGCTCGGTCTTCTCCAGGCAGGCCAGGACGGGGCTCCCGTTGCGGTTGTAGGCCTCGGCGTTGGAGAAGACGCGCTTGGCGTCCGCCAGGAAGTCCCCCACCGAGGCGTACCCCCCGCACGAGCACTTGCTCTGCATGGTCTGGAAGTCCATGGGGCTGGCAATCACCTCAAAGTAGTCCTCCGCCTCCTCCGTGGTCACCGGCTCCCTGTCCGGGGGGGAAAGAAGGGGCATCAGGGCCATGGTGGTCTTGGGAGACCCGACCCCTTACGCACCCTCGTGTGAGGCCTCGCTCTATAGGAAGGGGAAAATCTCAACACTCACTATAGAGCAGTGATTCCCAAAGTGGGAGACCCTGAGATAGGGCTGAGCATCTATACCTCTCCTGAGGCGCTTGTTGGGACAAAGAGGGCGGAGCTAGGGAAGGGGCGGGGCCTCTTCCCAAGAGCCTGAGACAGGGCTGAGCATCTATATCTCTCCTGAGAGGCCGTTTAGGACTAAAGGGCGGGGCTAGGGGTGGGGGTGGGGCCTCTTCCCAAGAGCCTGAGATAGGGCTGAGCATCTATACCTCTCCTGAGGCGCTTCTTGGGACACAGAGGGCGGAGCTAGGGGAGGGGGCGGGGCCTCCTTCCAAGAGCCCGAGACAGGGCTGAGCCTCTATACCTCTCCTGAGAGGCCTTTTGGGGCTAAAGGGCGGGGCTAGGGGAGGGGGCGGGGCCTCTATACCTCTTCTGAGAGGCCTTTTAGGACTAAAGGGCGGGGCTAGGGGTGGGGGCGGGGCCTCTTCCCAAGAGCCAGACAGGGCTGAGCCTCTATACCTCTTCTGAGAGGCCTTTTAGGGCTAAAGGGCGGAGCTAGGGGAGGGGGCGGGGCCTCCTTCCAAGAGCGCGAGACAGGGCTGAGCATCTATACCTCTCCTGAGAGGCCTTTTGGGGCTAAAGGGCGGAGCTAGGGGAGGGGCGGGGCCTCCTTCCAAGAGCGCGAGACAGGGCTGAGCATCTATATCTCTCCTTAGGCTCTTGTTGGGACACAGAGGGCGGAGCTAGGGAAGGGGGCGGGGCCTCCTTCCAAGAGCCAGAGATAGGGCTGAGCATCTATCTCTCTCCTGAGGTGCAGGCTGGGACACAGAGGGCGGAGCTAGGGAAGGGGGTGGGGCCTCTTCCCAAGAGCACGAGACAGGGCTGAGCCACTATACTTCTCCTGAGAGGCCTTTTAGGACTAAAGGGCGGAGCTATGGGTGGGGGCGGGGCCTCTGTACACCTCCCCTGAGGCGCATGTTAGAACACGGGGTGGGGTATAGAGGCCCCACCCCCTCCTCTAGCCCCGCCCCCTGTGTCCTGGGATAGATGCTCAGCCCTGCCTCAGAGCTCGTAACTCCGCCCATCCCAGTCCTGGCCCCGCCCACCTCTCCTTCCCAGCTCTCCATCTTGGATTAGGGGAGAGACTCAGCCCCGCCCTCTTGAGCAGGAGCCACGCCCACCCCTCTAAGCCACACCCCCTTTCCAGGGGGGGGGGGTGCTGGGTAGTATTTATTTCTGGAAAGGGGGCGGTAGGCCATATAGGTTTGGGAACCACTGCTACAGAGAGAACAGGGTGGCCCTTTTGTTGGAGGAGGGAGCATCCCGAGGCCCGCCCCCCCCCCCTTGTTTCCCGTTGTCACTCAAGGGAGTGAGTGGCGTGGGGCAGGGGGCTTACCTGAAGGGCCAGCTGAAGCGGTACTTGACCAGCTTGTTGAGGATCTCCTCGCACTTCTGCAGCTCCAGGCTCTGGCGCCGGGACACCTTCTTGGTCTGCAGCACCTGCAAGTTGGCAAGAGGACACTCAGGATGGCACACACAAACACACAGGCCACCCCTGAGTCACAAACATCCGACTTGCCAACGACTCCTAGTTAAGAATTAAGGAAGTGAGAGGAATCACCAGCCTGTGGCGCAGGCTGGTGAGCAGCCAGCTGTAACAAATCACTCTGACCAAGAGGTCATAAGTTCGAGGCCAGCTCAGAGCCTGGGTTTGTCTTTGCCTCGGTTCTATGTTATGGCATTGAATGTGTGCCTTATATGTGTGTATAATGTGATCCGCCCTGAGTCCCCTTCGGGGTAAGAAAGAAGGGCGGAATTTAAATACTGCACATAATAATAATAAATAATCTTATATTACATACTATTAGTAATGGTATAATTCTAAAACTGGGTGGGATTCGAACCTGGTAGCCTTCAGGTCAGCAGCCCAACCTTCAAGTCACAAGGCTTTAACCCACCGCGCCACCGGGGGCTCCAATAATAATAATTTATTATTATTCATTCCACCATGTGTCCTGTGTAAATATAACAATATAATAATGTATAATACAATATTATGCTATACTAATGTAATATATTGTATATACATATAATATGGATAATAGTATTATAATGTAATATGATATAACACACCATTATAATTAGAAATTATGTATTGCATGTAATATAACTAATAATATTGCAGTCTAGTGGTATAGTACAATATAGTAATATATAATACTTATATTGTGCTAGAAAATAAAATAATAATAATACACTGTTATAAATGTATATTATATATTACATGTAATATAACTAATAATATTGCAGTCTAGTGGTATAGTACAATATAGTAACATATAATACTTATATTGTGCTAGAAAATATAATAATGATAATACACTGTTATAAATGTATATTATATATTACATGTAATATAACTAATAATATTGCAGTCTAGTGGTATAGTACAATATAGTAATATATAATGCTTATATTGTGCTAGAAAATATAATAATGATAATACACTGTTATAAATGTATATTATATATTACATGTAATATAACTAATAATATTGCAGTCTAGTGGTATAGTACAATATAGTAATATATAATGCTTATATTGTGCTAGAAAATATAATAATAATAATAATAATAATAATAATAATAATAATAATAATACACTATTATAAATGTATATTATATATTACATGTAATATTACTTATATTGTAGTCTAGTGGTATAGTACAATATAGTAACATATAATGCTTATATTGTGCTAGAAAATATAACAATAATACACTATTATAAATGTATATTATATATTGCATGTAATATAACTAATAATATTGCAGTCTAGTGGTATAGTACAATATAGTAATATATAATACTTATATTGTGCTAGAAAATAAAATAATAATAATACACTGTTATAAATGTATATTATATATTACATGTAATATAACTAATAATATTGCAGTCTAGTGGTATAGTACAATATAGTAACATATAATACTTATATTGTGCTAGAAAATATAATAATGATAATACACTGTTATAAATGTATATTATATATTACATGTAATATAACTAATAATATTGCAGTCTAGTGGTATAGTACAATATAGTAATATATAATGCTTATATTGTGCTAGAAAATATAATAATAATAATAATAATAATAATAATAATAATAATACACTATTATAAATGTATATTATATATTACATGTAATATTACTTATATTGTAGTCTAGTGGTATAGTACAATATAGTAACATATAATGCTTATATTGTGCTAGAAAATATAACAATAATACACTATTATAAATGTATATTATATATTGCATGTAATATAACTAATAATATTGCAGTCTAGTGGTATAGTACAATATAGTAATATATAATGCTTATATTGTGCTAGAAAATATAATAATAATAATAATAATAATAATAATAATAATAATAATACACTATTATAAATGTATATTATATATTACATGTAATATTACTTATATTGTAGTCTAGTGGTATAGTACAATATAGTAACATATAATGCTTATATTGTGCTAGAAAATATAACAATAATACACTATTATAAATGTATATTATATATTGCATGTAATATAACTAATAATATTGCAGTCTAGTGGTATAGTACAATATAGTAATATATAATGCTTATATTGTGCTAGAAAATATAATAATAATAATAATAATAATACACTATTATAAATGTATATTATATATTACATGTAATATAACTAATAATATTGCAGTCTAGTGGTATAGTACAATATAGTAATATATAATGCTTACATTGTGCTAGAAAATATAATTATAATAATACACTATTATAAATATATATTATATATTGCATGTAATATAACTAATAATATTGCAGTCTAGTTTTTTTTTTCGTGTTAGGAGCAACCGGAGTTGCTTCTGGAGTGAGAGAATTGGCCGTCTGCAAGGACTTTGCCCGGATGTTTTGATGTGTTTACCATCCTTGTGGGAGACTTCTCTCATGTTCCCGCATGGAGCTGGAGCTGAGAGAGGGAGCTCATCTGCGCTCTCCCTGGGTGGGATTCGAACCTGGCAGCCTTCAGGTCAGCAACCCAACCTTCAAGACACGAGGCTTTTATCCCCTAGGCCACCGGAGTCTCCACTGGTATTGATATTGATATATTATTGATATTATATCATTATCTATCTATACACATACATACACACATATAGATATACTAGCTGTGCCCGGCCACGCGTTGCTGTGGCAAAGTGGTGGTGGTATTGGTGAAAAGTTGTTGTGGAATTTTTATTTGACATTATTTGTATTTTTTAAAATTAATTTTGTTGTAACTTATCTTTTTTATTTATTATGTTTTATTATTTTGTTGTATTATTTTTAGTTATTTTGTTATTATAGTATTTTATTGTATTAATTTTTTTAGTGTTTTTTTTAAATTTGTATTTATTTTTATTTTTTTATTCTTTTATTAACACTGGGCTGAGTGGGTTGCTAGGAGACCAAGTGGGCAGAGCTTAGAGCCTTCTAAGTGGCAGCAATTGGATAAAAACAATTATTTCTCTCCCTCCAATTAGGACTTTATTTTCCTTTTCTTTTTGTTGTATCAACCTAGGGGCATGGATGACGGGTTGTGTTGTCAAATTTCGAGGTTGGGGGGCCTGTAGTTTTGTTGTTTTGTGGGTCGCCGTGATGCCATCACTCTTTTATATATATATAGAATAGATGGATAAAAGCAATTATTCCTCTCTCTCTAATTAGGACTTTATTTTCCTTTTCTTTTTGTTGTATCAACCTAGAGGCGTGGATGATGGGTTGTGTTGTCAAATTTCGAGGTTGGAGGGCCTGTAGTTTTGTCGTTTTGTGGGTCGCCGTGATGCCATCACTCTTTTATATATATATAGATGGATAAAAGCAATTATTCCTCTCTCTCTAATTAGGACTTTATTTTCCTTTTCTTTTTGTTGTATCAACCTAGGGGCATGGATGATGGGTTGTGTTGTCAAATTTCGAGGTTGGAGGGCCTGTAGTTTTGTTGTTTTGTGGGTCGCCGTGATGCCATCACTCTTTTATATATATATAGATGGATAAAAGCAATTATTCCTCTCTCTCTAATTAGGACGTTATTTTCCTTTTCTTTTTGTTGTATCAACCTAGGGGCATGGATGATGGGTTGTGTTGTCAAATTTCGAGGTTGGAGGGCCTGTAGTTTTGTCGTTTTGTGGGTCGCCGTGATGCCATCACTCTTTTATATATATATAGATGGATAAAAGCAATTATTCCTCTCTCTCTAATTAGGACGTTATTTTCCTTTTCTTTTTGTTGTATCAACCTAGGGGCATGGATGATGGGTTGTGTTGTCAAATTTCGAGGTTGGAGGGCCTGTAGTTTTGTCGTTTTGTGGGTCGCCGTGATGCCATCACTCTTTTATATATATAGATATATACACACAGACACACATTTGTGTGTGCGTGGGCTTGGCCAGGGCTCCTGCTGGGCCGGTAAGGCCGGCGCCGTTGGGGCCCAGCCCTGCCCCAGACTCCCCCCACCGGGCCATGCTTGAATCAAAGAGGCAGCTGTCCGTCGCGGCTTGGCCAGGCTCCGGTTTCAGCTTCAAAGGCGGCTGGTGGTTTCCTTTCTTCTCCGAAAGGCCAACGGTGCAAGTCCTCCTGGCCGCGACTTTTTTTTCCCCCGTGTCAGGAGCAACCTGAGTTGCTTCTGGAGTGAGAGAATTGGCCGTCTGCAAAGACGTTGCCCAGGGGATGTTTTGATGCTTGTGGGAGGCTTCTCTCATGTTCCTGCATGGAGCTGGAGCTGACAGAGGGAGCTCATTCGCGCTCTCCCCGGGTGAGATTCGAACCTGGCAGCCTTCAGGTCAGCAGCCCAACCTGCAAGTCACGAGGCTTTTATCCCCTAGGCCACCTATGGCTACATATGAAGTTATTTGATTTTGGAATCGAAGAACCAACACCAAAACAATCAAGGTTGTCCCCAAACTAAGGCCTGGGGGCCGGATGCGGCCCTCCAAGGTCATTTACCTGGCCCTCGCCCTCAGTTTTATAATATAATATTTTTATATCAGTTTTAATAATATAATATATTGTATATACATATAATATTGATAATAATCTTATGTTATACGATATAATACTAATAGTAATACCATATAATAATATTAATTATCTATATATATAAAATGATAAAGTTGTTTGCGCAGTGACTATAACAACAAAACTAAACATCCCAGAAATACGAAATTTGGCAACACAATGCAAAAGGCTTGCCTCCAGGTTACAACAACACAACCACACCACAAAACCACAATCCAGACCCACAAAACTCACAACAACGCATCATGCGATAACAACACAACTAAACACCCCAGAAATACAAAACTTGGCAACACAATGCAAAAGCCTTGCCTCCCAGTTGTAACAACACAACCACACCACAAAACCACACAGGACCCACAAAACTCACAACAACGCATTGTGACTATAACAACACAACTAAACGCCCCAGAAATACAAAACTTGGCAACACAACGCAAAAGTCTTCCCTCCAGGTTGTAACAACACAACCACACCACAAAACCACAATCCGGACCCATAAAACTCACAACAACGCATCGTGACTATAACAACACAACTAAACGCCCCAGAAATACAAAACTTGGCAACACAACGCAAAAGTCTTCCCTCCAGGTTGTAACAACACAACCACACCACAAAACCACAATCCGGACCCATAAAACTCACAACAATGCATCGTGACTATAACAACACAACTAAACACCCCAGAAATACGAAACTTGGCATACAACTAAACACCCCAGAAATACGAAACTTGGCACACAACTAAACACCCCAGAAATACAAAATTTGACAACACAACGCAAAAGCCTTGCCTCCCAGTTGTAAGAACACAACCACAACACAAAACCACAATCCGGACCCACAAAACTCACAACAACGCATCATGACTATAAACAACACAACTAAACGCCCCAGAAACACAAAACTTGGCAAAACAATGCAAAAGCCTTGCCTCCCAGTTGTAACAACATAACCACACCACACACCCACACTGGACCCACAAAACTCACAACAACGCATCATGACTATAACAAGACAACTAAATGCCCCAGAAATATGAAACTTGGCAACAACATAAAAGCATTCTCTCCCGATTGTAACAACACAACCACACCACAAAACCACAATCCAGACCCACAAAACTCACAACAGTGCATCGTGACTATAACAACACAACTAAACGCCCCAGAAATACAAAACTTGACAACACAACACAAAAGCCTTTTCTCCCAGTTGTAACAACACAACTACACCACAAAACCACAATCCGGACCCACAAAACTTACAACAACGCATTGTGACTATAACAAATACAAAATTTGACAACACAACTCATCCACCTCCCCAATCACTACATTCACACTTGGCCTCCAAAAAAACAATTACAATAATAACAATGACAACAACAACAGCAACGAGAATCAACACCATCACAGGCAAGAAACAGCCAGGCACTGAGGCTGAGAGGCCAGTCAGTGCTAAACTGGGCCTCCAAAAAACAATACAGTAGCATCTAACTTATCCAACCTTCATGACCACAACAACAACAACAATAATAAACACCTACACAGGCAAAACAACAAAAAGACAATTGTACCACAATAAAAATATAAACCGCACTCAGCAGAATCAGACATTACAACTAACAACAAACCAAAGACAACAGGGATCTCAAGCAATTATCAATCAACACAAAAATGGAAGAAGGTAACAGACTTCAAATACTACGACTAATGTGAGTATAAAGAAGGTGGAGGTCACAGCATCAATACAACCTAATGTAGACTGAACAACACCACCAGACTCAGACACAGCAACGCGTGGCCGGGCACAGCTAGTATGTTATATATTACATATTATATAATAGTATAGTGGTATAGTTCAATATAGTAATATATAATGCTAATATTGTGTTATGCTAAGAATATAATGTATGTACATACAGCTGCTCTGAGTCCCCTTCGGGGTGAGAAGGGCGGGATATAAATGTAGTAAATAAATGCAGTAAATAAATAATAAATTTTAGACTTAGGCTCGGCCAAAGTCTGACATGACTTGAAGGCACACAACAACAACAACAATCCTAATTAACTTGACTATCTCA